>NW_024081955.1:0-290873 GCF_003009895.1 Hyaena hyaena | reverse complement strand
GGGGCTTGCCTGCCGGGTGCGCTGAGCCGGAGACCGCTGGAGTGAGGAAAACCGGGTCCCTCTATGGCTCGTCACCCGAAACACGAACTCACAGGCTAATTTCCCAGTTTTTAGTTCCTTGCCTTCCCTCTCGAGTCCCAGCCAGCCAGGAGCGCGGACGCCCGGTGTCCGCGCAGCTCTTTCAGGGTCCCCAGCCGCCCAGGAGCTACAATGGCGGCAGGCGCACCACCACTCTGAAGTCCAGCCTCCAGGAGCAGCACAAAGAAGCAGTTTGTGTGCTCAGCCCCCCCAGGACCAGTTGGCGCGAGGGGACCTGGTGTGCAGGTATTTGGCAAGTACGGTCTTTCTATGCACCGAGTGGAGGTTTTTCTGTTTCAGACTCTCTCCTTTTCCCCTCTCACTCCCCTTAGAGGGTAGAGGGGAATCGCCTCCCACCCTGGAGTCTCTGATCCCGGCCCGATTTTATCTTCCCCGGTTCGCACTCGCATTAGAAGTCTCTCTCAGTGGATTCTGCGTCCTTTTTCTCCCAGTCTCTCAGGTTTTGTAAGGTTTCTAATGGCTTCAGATCTTTTCTGTGTGATGTATGGGCGCGAGTGCAAGTATGGAGCTCCTTACTTCTCCGCCATCTTGCTCTCTCTCTTGCATATACATCTTTATAGCAATTCCTAGGCTGAATTTGCTGGTTCAAAGCAAATTTTAAAATTTAATGAATTTGAACAAATAACTCTCCGAAAGTATTCAGACAATTACTTTACATTCAGCAGTGCAGAAGATACATATTTCATTTTTTCTAACATTTTATATGTTATTATAACAATAATGAATTGATAGAAGTTTGATAGAATATTATCTTTATATTTTTATTCCACTAAGGTAAGCAATATTTCTTAAGCATATATAATAATTTAATATATTCTTATATAAAAAAAAATATATATATATACACATAATGTTATGCCCACATGTATAACATTAGCCTGATAGGGTTATCGCAATATTTAGCAATATTTCACAATTATTTGGGATCACTACAATCATTTTCATGCTGTAGTTCAATTTTGTAATTCAGAAGTTTCTGTGTCTTCAAAATGATAAGACCTAGCCTTACAAAATATTCTAGCCTCAGAGCCTTTGGGGGAAATTTTTCTTTTATTTTTTTCCATTTTCCTTTATATTATTCTTATTTGCTTGTTTATTTGTCTGAAGGGCTCAATATCTTTAAAACTTTTATATTATTTTGCTACTTTACATAGACAAAGCTCATTCATTTCTATTTTTACAAGGCTTTTTTTTTTTTTAATTTCTGAGAGAGAGAGCGAGAGAGAGCGTGAGCAGGGGAGGGTCAGAGAGAGAGGGAGACACAGAATCCAAAGCAGGCTCCATGCTCCAAGCTGTCAGCACAGAGCCTGACGTGGGGTTCTAACCCACAAACCGTGAGATCATGACCTGAGTCGATGTCGGACGCCCAACCTACTGAGCCACCCAGGCGCCCCTACATGGCTTTTTTCATTATCAGTTTATCTGGGTTGCTTTTTATTGTCTTTTAAAAAATCTTTAAGTGTTTATTTTTGAGAGAGAGAGGTGGAGTGCAAACAGGAGAGGGGCAGAGAGAGAGAGAGAGACCCAGAATCTGAAGCAGGCTCCAGGCTCTGAGTTGTTGGCACCGAGCCCAAGGCGGGGCTCGAACTCATGAACTGTGGGATCATGACCTGAGCCAAAGTCAGATGCCTGACCGACTGAGCCACCTAAGGGTCCAACTTTTTTACTGTTTGAACACAATAGAAGTTACCACCTTTTTTATTAATATAGTGAAGAATTTTTTTATTGTATGAAAAATATTTAATACATTCCACCTCCCTGCAAGTGTCTACATAGACTCAGATACAGGTGGACTTAAGATAACAGCACTTGAATAGGTGAGAATGCCCTCATGCGATTCTTCATTGTGCACATTGTTGGATCAAAATTTGGACAGTCGGTGTAAGCTACTTCTCTCAGTGTATTGGTTGTGTTCGGGTAGAAAAATGCTAAACCACATGTTCTTCATATCTGGAGCCAGTTCTCCCACTGCCAAGTAAAGTGTGCACATTGAAATTATTACCATTTTCTGCGCTGATCTCCCTTTCTTTGAGCATGTGATTGGGGACTGTGTAGGCAGAGATAATCTGTATACTTCACCGATGAAGATGTATCTAAGTAGTTTACAACAAAATATTATGAAGAGCAAAGTGTTCGCAATTAAAAAAAGAAAAACTAGTTAAGTTTTACTTAGAATTCCTATCACATTGTAAATTATCAAGCAGAATGTAATGGAGAAAAATATTCGTTACTTTACCTAAGAAATTTATTTTATATCCATACATATCACTGTATAAATAAATACATATTCCCTCAGTGGAGAACAACTAACAGGATTATATTAATTATTTTAACATAGTTCAGTATAAGTCAATGATAATGTTTGAACATCATTAGTATTTCAAGATGCACTGTTAATATTTTGGTGATTGTCTTTCACTGAATATTTATTTGTTTATGTATTTATGTAGTTGTTTAGTTATTTTGAGAGAGAGAGAGAGAGAGAGAGAGGGAGAAAGAGTGAATACAGAGAAGGGGCAGAGAGAGAGGGAGAGAGAGAATCCCAAGTAGGTTCCAGGCTCAGCATGGAGCCCAGCAGGGAGCTCAATCTCAGGATCATGAGGTCATAACCTGGGCCAAAACTGAGATTCAGCCACTTAACCTGACTGTCAGCCACCCAGGCACCCTTGAATATTTATTTTTCTCTCTATATTATAAATTGTGATATTTCTGTACCTAGGGATTAATTTTGTTTCATTGAAACATATGATGTGAGTCAAAAGGATAATATAATTCGTTAAATAAAATCATGTGTCACAATAAATATTTCCTGGAATATTTATTTAACCAAGCATATCCAGTATATCCTGTAGACATATATGTATTAAAATAACTCAGTTTATTTTTTAAGAATCAATATTCTGGGGCGCCTGGGTGGCTTAGTTGGTTAAGTGTCCGACTTTCACTTAGGTCGTGATCTCGCGGTTCGTGGGTTCGAGCCCCGCGTCGGGCTCTGTGCTGACTGCCAGCTCAGAGCCTGGAGGCTGTTTCAGTCTGTGACTCCTTCTCTCTCTGACCCTCCCCTGCTCATGCTGTCTCTTTCTCTCTCTTAGAAATAAATAAAACATTAAAAAATATTTTAAAAAAGAATCAATACTCCATTTTTTCACAAAACCATCAGTAAGAGAAAAATGTACTTAAAAGTATATCTTGGGGTACCTGGGTGGCTCCGTGGCTAAGTGTGCAACTTCAGCTCAGGTCATTATCTCATGGTTCTGAGTTCAAGCTCTGTAATGGGCTCTGTGCTGTCAGCCAAGAGTCTGGAGCATGCTTCAGATTCTGTGTCTCCATCTCTCTCTGCCCCTCCCCACTTGTGTTCTCTCTGTCTCTCTCCCTGTCAAAAATAAAACACTGAGAAATATGTAAATGAAGTAAATCTTTAAAGGAGCTTCTATTAAAAAAAAAAAAAAAAAGTGGGGCCTGGGAAGCTCATTCAGTTAAGTGTCCACCTTCAACTCAGGTCATGATCTCATGGTTGGTGGGTTCAAACCCCATGTGGGCTCTGTGCTGACAGCCCAGAGCTCAGAGCCTGCTTTTATTTGTGTCTCCCTTTCTTCTTGTCTCTCTCTCTTGAACTCTGTCTTTGTCTGTCTCTCTCAAAAATAAATAAACATTTTTTAAAAATTTAAAAAATAAAACAGCTTCCATTAATACTTGTTTCACTAAAAGAGACCAAGTCAAACAATTGTAATACAATGAGGCAGTGCAAAATGGAGACAGGCCTGTAAGACAATTTAGCTGACTTGTGGTAAAGGCAAAAAATTATTAGATAAATAAAAGGAGTATGAATCCCCAGAATAAAGCAAACAACATATGTAATGACATTGAGATTTTCTAAAGCATGGCCAGGTCTCAGGTAGGACTGTAGGATTCCTTTATCTGGAATGTGTTCTCAAGAGAAAGGCAAGCAGGAAAGTAACACAGGGAAGGGGAAAAAAAACAAGCAAAAGAGTGCTGTTTTTACATGGACACTACTTAGTATCACCCAGGAAAGCTTTGGGGACAGAAATGCAACACAGAGTTATTCCCACCTTCAGACCATCAGTCATTGCCTTCAATCAGTTCCTGCCCGAGGTCTTACCTCAGAGATGGGATGGAGCTTCTCAGATATGGTGACTCCTGTGTAGTGGGGACAATTCTCTCGGGAAGGGGGCCATTGTGAGTGGTTTTTAGCCAACGAACCCAATAGCTGGGGGATGGGAGAGCAGCTGTATAAAGTGGGGCAGCAAAAGCAACCTGCAACATCATCCTGTCAATACTCAACTCCATTTGCTTCTTACCTTGACTTTGTCAAGTCCGATAATGTCTTTTTTTTTTTTAATTCTGGTTTATCACAATGTCTAGGAAAACTCACAAGGTGGAGAAGAGGGGGGTGAACAGCCTTTGTTGCTGCAATTGCTGTTGAGGTCTTTTCTGCTGCTCATTATTACCATCCTCCACCACCCATTTTGGATTCTCCTTCAAACCTAGATTTTCATGGGGAGTGGAGTACTTCTGCTCGGTTAGGAGACTTATCAGGTGGGTTGACCCAACCTTTATGAAGGGCCAGTCGCTGGATACCATACCCTCATCAAGCTGTGATATGATACTTTGTTATTTACAGTTAGAACCAGAGCGGAGAGCACCAAGAGATGCATTTGGGGGATGGGGGAGGGTCACCTAAGGGCAAAGTGATTTCTCCTTCCTCCTTTTATGGTGTCAGTTTATTTCCTCATGGCTGTCATGGTCAATTACCTGTACCAGAACTTTAACTCTTTTCTTTTCTATTAGCACAAGGAGCTCAAATTGGCTAGACAATGGCTTTAGCATAAGGTTCATTGGGACTCCTATTGTGCCCCACCCTGTGGAAGCACTCCCTGTCTGGAGACCAGAAATGAGAACTGCAAGTTTCTCAAGCAGTTCACTGGAAATGGTGCCATGAGGTCATTCCAGCTTATACCTATTGTTTCCCAAATGCATGATTGCATTTCTGGGGGACATAGCACTATATAATGGCCATATAGTCTATCTTAAAAGATAGATCTTATTTTCTCAGGATGTCATCTCCTCTCTGGCTTCTCAGCTGTGTTTTCAAAAGGCCATTATTATTCCTTTGCTGTAGTAGGAAGCAACTTGATAATGCATTATTTGGATGTGTCTAATGGATTTTATTATCATGCACTCACTACCACACTTCCTTTGCTGTAAAGTGGATTCCTTGTGTGAGGAGATGTTATGTGGGATCTTAGGTTGGTGGATGAAATTCTCTACCCTTAGATACAAGCACTGCCAGCAAGTAAAAGAAAAGGGGGGGGGGGCGGAATTAATCCAAGAATATGAGTCAGTCTTAATCAATAAGGTAATTTGACTGCTCAGGATAGAAGTGACATGAGCCAATCAGCTTGCTTTTAAATGGCTGGTTCTTTTCCTCCAGGATGGTGTCTTATTGGGGTAAGTTGTTTATTCAGCAGCACCAGTAGCTAGTACTTGTTTTGAAGAAACCCAGGCTGTTAGGCCTCTACATATCATATACCTCTCACTATAGTATTGATTTTCATGATTTCATTGTATGATGGAACAGGTAACTGGATTGGCATAGGGCAGAAATGGGCTGAAATCTACTTGCTGAAAATCTATTGTCTAATTACTAATTTAGTGATGCTTTCCCTGGGCACTCATTTGTGATACAACGATCCATGCACTTTGTTCCCATGCCCAGGACCATCTGCCTACTTCCTCCCCAGGTCTCCTTGTCATCAATATTCCAATTTCATTCTTTCCAGTCCCCTGACCAACAAACTAAGCCAACCTCTATTGCCATGAGTATGCATACTCTCATTTAGGTCTTTCCTCTGTCCACTTAAGCAACTTTAACCCATGCCTATTGGGAGAATTACTTCACTGCTCTTTTCTAGGACCACTTTTAGGAAAACTTCAGTGAAAATGCAGTTTTTAGCTTACTCCTTCATACCATGAAGTATGTACCATGGCCATGAACCCCGTTCAGGTGTTTTCATCCTTCATCACCTCCGCCCCACGTGGCCGTTAGGCTATAGTTAACAACAAAGAAAGAAAGGCACTGGTGCAATGTTGTTAGGTGACATTGGGGAGGGGGCAGCTTACTTGAACAACTTACTTGTGATCTTTAAATATGCTTGAGTGGACTTCTATTTTATGATGAGTTGTTTCTAAGCCCACCCACACTTGTGACTTTGTAGATCTGACAGTATCTACTTCATGTGGAAAGTTTGGGACACATGATCACTTGCTGTCTCATAGTCAGATGCTTTTTCTACTAGTGTTCAGAAGCCTTCCAATAGCTGCTTTTAAATTGTTGTGTAGTTCTCTGCTGCAGAAATCATTGCCTGCCTCCAGAGCTTCAGTGTCTGTCTGCACTGTGACTATTTTATTAAGACTTGTCAGTATTAGAATTACTTAGTAAATCCACATGATATATTTTTCTACCCCCGATACCTCACATACCATCAGATTTGTAGGATTATAATGGCCTAAATAGTGAAACTTTTTAAATCATAGCCTAAAACTGCTATAAACCCATTTATAATTCTCCCCTCACTCAAATCTGGTAGGATTACACACTAAAAATAGGTAATAGAAGTATTCCACAGTATGGAATATGTTTGTATCAAAACCTAAAGGGGTTTGGGCCTCCAGGGGGCTGTCTGGTGAGCATCTGACTTTGGTTTAAGTCATGATCTCACCGTTCCCACGTTCAAGACCACGTCGGGCTCCGTGCTCACAGCTCAGAGCCTGAAGCCTATTTCAGATTCTGTCCCTCCCTCTCTCTCTCTACCCCTCCACCACTTGTGCTCTGTCTCTCTCTCAAAAATAAACATTAATAAGTGAAATAAAAAAATTTTAAAACCCTAAAGTTCCCTTCCAATCCTTGTACTGTTTCTTAGTTGTAGGAGGTACAAAGTATAATTTGCCTTTTACTTTGGAATGGAATGTCCTAGCATACCCCACCCCCCACCCCAGACAATTGGACACTAAGAACTTCACCTATGTGGTAAGACGTCTTTGTAATTTTTACCTTGTATGCTCTAGAATAGAGTTATGTTACCAAGTCATTTAGAATGCTTGCCACATCTTCCTCATCAGTTATAATTAATATGATGTCATCAATATAGTGGACCAATGTGATGTTCTGTGGGGTATCCTGCAAATCAGAATTCCTTTGGGTTATTTTAAGAAGGTGAACAGATGAAAATCACAGCACTGGGGAAAGAGAATTAGTGTATAGTTTATACATGTGAACTGCATCTAATCTTTCTTGATGAGTATGGAAGATAACATGTTCCACAGATCAAAGTTGCAGAGCATCTTACTTGGTAAGAATACTACAACTCAAATAGGTGTTGCAATTGGGACCACTACTTAGTTAAATGGTGCTAATCCACTGGTTCCCACCATCACCTATGTGATTTTTTTTTCATGTACTAGGCTGTTGAATTAAATATGGATATACCAATGACCAACTCCATCTTTTAAGTCTACCAGGGTGCCAACAATTTCTGCCATTTCTCCAGAAATATAATATTGCTTTTAGTTGATTGCCTTGATCAGAATGGGAAGATCTGGATCATTTCAGCGACCTCCACCTTGCCTTATCCACTATAATAGCTCCTACCATACAGGTTGAGGAAATGATATCAGGGCTCTGTCAGCTCGTAAGTATGCCGATTCCAGTTTTACATTTTAAGAGTAAGGAGATCAGCACTGGAGTTTTCTTTAAAACCTAGGCCTGGTTCAGGACACAATTTATTTCTTTTTCTTTGTTTATTTTATTTGAATATAATTGACACACAATGCTACCTTAATTTCAGGTGTAGGATACAGTGATTTGACAAGTTTACACATGGTGTTATGCTCACCACAATTGTAGCTACCATTCATCCGATTACATTGCCGTTACAATATCATTGACTATATTACTTATGCTCTACCTTTTATTCCTGTGACATATTCACAATTTATTACTTAGGTTGTATGCCCCTTCCTCAGATGGATTTGATGATGCCTTATGTTCTCAGGTATCAGTGTCAATTTGTACTCTATTCCCCAGCTCTTGAAAAGTCTGGAAGGGTTTGGCTATTATGATTTCCCTAGAGTATAGTTATATACATAAATGACAATGGGCCTCTTAAGAGAAGGACTGAGGGAATCACGACTTAAAATACTTTTTGAGTTCATTCTTCTTTTTTCTCTTTCAATCATGGTTTCTGATTCTGAAAACAGGATCAGGTCTATAAATTAAGCAAGGGATCATGATTTTTTTCCATTTAGGTTGGCTGATCTCAGCTTTCTGCTGATCTATTTTTAACTTTTTTAATGTTTTATTTATTTCTGAGAGACAGAGTTAGAGAGACAGCATGAGCAGGGAGGGTCAAAGAGACAGGGAGACACAGAATCTGAAACAGGCTCCAGGTTCTGAGCTGGCTGTCAGCACAGAGCCCGACACGGGGCTCAAAATCATGAACCGTGAGATCATGACCTGATCCGAAGTCAGACGCTTAACCGACTGAGCCACCCAGGTGCCCCTATTTTTAAATATAAATATATATAAACATATATCTAGATATACCTACATATACAAATACATATGTTCAGTACAGTTACTTGATGGCTCTCTGTCTTGCCCTGAGCCATATCTATATTCCATTAAAAATTTTTTTAATATTTATTTATTTTGAAGGAGAGAGAGACAGAATGTGAGTGGGGTAGGGTCAGAGAGAGAGGGATATACAGAATCCAAAGCAGGCTCTAGTCTCTGAGCAGCCCAATGTGGAGCTCGAACTCAGGAATGGTGAGATCATGATCTGAGCCAAAGTCGAAGACTTAGCCACCTGAGCCACTCAGGTGCCCCCATCTACATTCCTTTAGCAACAACCTGAGTACCTTGCTGACCTTGCTGCCCAATTAATTACACGAACATTTCTTATGGAAGTTAAGTGTTTCCATCAGTAGTAACAGGAGTCCAGCTCTCGAATACTCCTCCCACCCATACAGACTCACAGACGAGAGACATTACTGATCTTTTAACACACTCTCCTGATTGTCTTGGTAAATGGAGTGGCCTCTTCACCCTTTCAAGGAATACTGTCATTGTGTGTGTGTTTCTTGTCTTCTTTAGGAAACCTATTCTAGCACACAAAGTTCTCTCAGCTTTTCGGACCCTTCCTTCAGAGTTTGTGACCGAAGTTCTTGCATTTCTGCTTCATTTAATTGGGATTGTTCCTTTTTCAAGCTCCTCAGAGCAATCCCATCTGTTGTCATTGTAGTTGTTGTTATTATTTTGGAGGTACTAAAGTCACTTTGTGTTTAATTCTTTTCTTCATTAGCAGGCCCAGCACCTTCTCAGTCTGATGATGCTGCAATTTCACCTTAATTATGGCCAGAGAAAATGGAGAAAGATCCTCAAGAGGGAATTTATTGTCCTGTAATGTATCTGCCTTATTTGAAACCTCCATAGTCTTCAATCAAAGAAAGCCTCTGTTTTTCAATATGGTGCAATGGGCCACTTCTGAAGGACCAGAGGCTAAGAGCAAATATGTATTTAAGGTTTTCAAGTACAAATACATAGATCTTTATTCTAAATTTCAAAGTGCCACTCTTGCTCTGTCAGGACCTTACTCCAGCATAGCAAACTTACCTGGGCTGAAATTGCCCATTCTCTGCCTCTTGCCCTCTTACAATTAAGTCTGGTGCATTTCCTTCAAATCTGCTTGATTTGGGGTTATAGCAGTTGATTTTCCTTGATATTTCCAAGGAAGTCCTCTGACGCTCACATTTTGCTTTAAGCTATTAACAGACCTGAGTCTATACTGTATCAGTATTACAAATCAACTGTGTCTCCTAACTGCCACTTGATTTCACAAATGCTTGTATTTATTAGACTCACCCTCAAATGCTGGTGGGCAGGTAGTTATGTAACAGTGTTCTCTATATTCGTTGGGAAAATACAATAGTGTGACTACGTATTTAGTACAATGACTGTAATGTATGCACATTCCTTGATGGGGTAGTGATTGGTTTTTAGGGGTGACTCAAGAGTCATTTTATTGAATGGTGATATTTGAGCTAAGTATAAAGTGTGAAGGAAAATTCTCTAGAATATATACAGAGGAAAAATAATATGATTTGTCATTGAAGGACTTTAATTTGAGTGAAGAGATAATTCAGTTTATTTTCTAGACATATTAACTTAAAAATAGTTAGTTGGCTATTGAAATAGTCTAGCCAAGAACTGATAAGTGTCTTAACTAAATAAAGCCTAGAGACAATGAGGATTTGATTTATCAGAGTGACTCATGAGTTTCTTGTTGAATGACTAGATGGATAGAGGGGCTGAATTCTAAAATGGGAAATGTAGGAAGGAAAGGCCTGAACTTGTGTTTCATCTTTTAAATTTTGAGTTTCAGATGATAGTAAAAGTCAGAGGTGGAGATGTCAAGCCATTTGTTTTAGATGTTGCTAAGTAATCAGATTCTTTTAGAATATTTCCCAACATTGTTAAGTACAGTTACAGAAGAGGGATGAGGTAATAAGAGATTCACAGGTTTGAGGAAAAAGTGGAAAAGCATTTACTTGTAATCATATTTACATTTGAAAGATCTAAAAAGGCAAATAGAAAGCTTTTTTTTTTAACCCCTCACTTTCTTTTAAATTTGTCAGGGTCATCACTAGCACTACTAAACACAAATCAAAGAACTGAGCACTTGAATAAAGTTGCAGTATGTCAGACTTTCAGGAAGAAAAGCATATGAAAGTTTTCTAGAAGATTCATTTGTTGCTAAACTTCCCAAGATGACTATCACAAAATATTCTGTCACGCGGGAAAGAGTAATGAGAACAATGGCTTTAACCTTTGCAGAATGGGTCATTTTATTTTATTTTATTTTTGAGAAACAAAAAGAAGAATAACTATTAGATAAAAAGGAAAGTAATTTTTCTAAATGAGATGTAATTTTCAAAACATCTTTTGAGAAGATAGGAATAGCAACCTTTAATTATGATGGGGATTTGTACAGAAATCCTGGCACACCAATTTAATCAAAAGCAGATGTTCTACTTCCAGTGCTTTTCCAAAATGAGGAAGACGACAATAGCAACTTAGTAGCAAAAATAATGGAAAATGTACTATCTTACTAATATTCATTTTGCTCAGATGCAGACCTCACTGTGGGAAAATCTTTTGCTTAAACTAAGCCTGATGACTATAATAGTTTGCTAATTTTGCTTTCCTTGAAGTCATTCCAGAAGCTTAAATTCTTGCAAAGCGATGCTATCATCTCCCATCTCCTGCTCCTTCCCCACTCACAGTGATGCTTTTGCACTTTGTTCTAAATATCCTAGATGGATCTATGATAAAGACATTAGGCATGCATCCCACGCATCGGATTATCATCAATTCCAAATTTTCCTGGGCATCAATTTTCTAGTTTCAAGATTTGAAGGTTATATCTTGCTTCTCTTTAATTCTTCCCAGTTTGAATTAGCTCTGGACAGCCAGTTAGAGGTCACATGAACTCATTTGAGTTGCTTTTCTAAATTGCTCTATCATTTACTTCTAAAAGGAATTTGATGTTTAGAAAGAAGTACCTCCGAACATATAAAAAAGATTCTTTTGCTCGAATCAGAACCTGTTTCTTTTTTCTTCTCTTTGCCACCTATCATCTTTTAATCACCTCACTGCTCATTTGCAACAAATGGTGGAAAGATACATTAATAAAAGCAAGTTTAATAAAACTATTTTTATATAACAACTCAGTTGAGGGAATGAGAGGTGTTAACTCTCTCCCTGTACTTAAAGACATGAAAAAAAAAATAGATATCAAGCCTAGTTCATTTTCAACCACCATACAAGAGAACAGACAGCACAAAACATTTAGTGTATTTGCCAAGTAATATAAAAAGTTATGGAAAAACAAATTATAGTTTAAAATTATAAAAATTAGTAACATTTTAATAGATAAGTTATTTTGAGTTGTAATTATATATCACATCATGCCAATAACTTTACATAGCTTGATAATACAGTTAAGGAAGTTTTGATATTTAATTTTTGAAGAGTAGTCATGTATTTATTTATAAGTGATTTTTATTAACACCAAACTTTAGGTACAGCAAGATGTCAGTGTTTTTATGATGCTATTAAGAGCTGGGTTAACTATATAATTTATTACCAACCAGCAAAGCTTTGAAAGTCTAACAGCTTTTAAAAAGAAAATATTACTATAAAACATTTATGTCTTGAATGACTTTATTTTATTTTGATTAACATATTTGATTTAAAAACTATTATAAAAATGTATTTTTCTTTCTGTATGTACACACTTTGACTAGAGAGCAATCCACCAGGCCATATTTCAAAAGGAAGTGTTGGTCAATTTCTATGTAAAGGATCATAAAGGGAGAGAACTGTGGCCCCAGTAAATTTATGGATATAACCAAGTTTTAAAGTGGGATTAGTAGAAAATAACAAGGAAGAAGCTAGTTTTACAAAGTAGAATTCTACCAAACCCAGCTTGGTTTATTTTAATGCAACATTAATACTGAGGCAATTAAATTGAAAAGATGGGTGACTGCTAAATTATACATCAAGAATAGTTCAACAGGTATAAAGTGGGGGTTCTCCTGGCCAATCTTGCATTTGTATGCACTCAGCAATCTGCCAGAGAATAGCATATTTAAAATGCACCAGGATACATAGTCAGAGAAGCAATTTTTATATTCTCTAAAGTGTTAGGTTTTGTTATGAATGAATAAATCAATGAGCAAGTAAATATTCTATTTGAAATATTCCTAACCATGACAAATGAGACCAAAAGTACCATACGTTAAGACACAGTTTTCAAGGTTTTAGTATGGAATGCATTGTTTTTCATTACCTTTTTGTAAATGTTTATTTTTGATAGAGAGAGAGCATGTGTGTCAGTGAGTGAGGGAGGGGCAGAGGTAGAGGGAGATCGAGGATCCAAAGCAGGATCCAAAGCAGGCTTTGCACTGTCAGCAGTGAGCCTAATACAGGGCTCGAACTCACAAGCCACACTATCATGACCTGGCCCAAGCTGGTCACTCAACCAACTGAGCCACGCAGGCACCCACTGTGGTGTTTTTCTAAAATGAGCATTTAAGTTATTCTACTTTTCTGATTCCTTCAAAAAACAGTTACACACAATTTCCTAATCAAAATCTGATATTCACTAAATGGTCTAAAAACCTGTGTTAAAACAATGTCTCAAAGTTTATCTTTGACTCACGGGAAAAAGTTAAATTTCAATAAATTATTTTTATAAGTGGTAAAATATGGTTACTTTTCAGAATAAAACATACATTGAAATCATATGATTTCATTTGATTTATTTCAATAAACGTAATAATCTATCTTCTTTTATTATGTGTGATATAATTTACCTTAACAGGTACTTTATCTTCCCCCTTCCACCTGTACAGTCAAAGCCTGTGTCACTTTTGATAACTAGTATCAAGGACAGTGAATATCCGTAATTATTTCTGCCAGGAAAATTGTCCCAGCTACAGGATTGACACTTACGGTAGATCCATCTTCATCATTGGCCAATCAAAAAGTGACAGCATGTGTGTTTTTTGCAATTGCTGCATGCGTATACTGATTGTAATTAGTGCGCTGAGTTTTTATGTGTTACCCTTTTCTGACCTTATTTAATGATCATCAAATGACTATAGTTTAAACAATTAAATTCTAAGTATAATGTTTCTCCTGTTACCTACTTTGTAAAATTAGCTCTGTGGCACCATCTGATTATAAAACAGTAGTTCAATTAATTCTTACTTAATACATTAAAAATATTCATAAGGATAATCTACAATAAATATTTTTGTTGCTGTTTAGAACAAAATACATTTTACTGTAAAGAAAACATTTTTGCAGACAAACTAAAACACAGAACTAAAAACGTCAAATTCATTATAAATTTACTATACATAAAAACACTGATAATATTTAGCATAGATCACATTATAGACAAAAAATGTATCATAATTTCTTATAATATGTTTCTAACTCAAAATACAAGTAAAATCAGTTAAAATACTCCATGTAAAGAGAATGTTTCCTCTGCATCAATTCTAAAGTCTCATTATTCTGAAATGCCATCATTTGTTTTACAAATTACTCCAAATTTGTTCAAGAAACTTGTATTTCATTGCTACAGTGATTACCATTAGGATGGGAAAATCTTATGTTCGTAAAATTGTACATACAGGAATGTACAAACTTCTTTCTTCATTTATATTGGTATTCATGTTTCAGTGCCAGTGTGCGAATATGGGCCTTTATCTGTGCTATACTCAACATTTAATATCTAGTACTATGATAGGAGGGAGAAATAATGAATGTGTTGTTTATTTTACTTTCTTTGAAAATTAAGTTTAAAATTGTTTCATGTATTTTTTTTTTTTAGGAATAGCCTATTCATATAATTTATGTATTTTATTATTGGTTGGCTCACTTTAACTGATTTGAAGAGATTTTTTTGCTTCAAGGAAACAGATATTATGGTGTTTTTTTTAAGTTTATTTATTTTTGAGAGTGAGACACAGAGTATGAGCAGGGGAGGGAGAGTGAGGGGCTGACAGAGAATCGGAAGCTGGCTCCAGGCTCTGAACTGTCAGCACAGAGCCCTACACGGTGCTTGTATACACAGGGCTGGAACTCATAAACGACGAGACCATGACCTGAGCCAAAGTCAGACGCTTGACCAACTGAGCCACCCAGGCCCTCCATTCATCTCTAATGTATGCGCCAATCAAGTGTTTTATGAGCTGCCTTTAAATTTAGTTTACCTTTTCTTTTTTTTTTCTTTTTTTTTTTTAATGTTTTATTTATTTCTAGGAGAGAGACAGAGAGAGAGACAGCGTGAGCAGGGGAGGGTCAGAGAGAGAGGGAGTCACAGACTGAAACAGGCTCCAGGCTCTGAGCTGGCAGTCAGCACAGAGCCCGACGCGGGGCTCGAACCCACGAACCGCGAGATCATGACCTAAGCAAAAGTCAGACGCTTATCCAACTAAGCCACCCAGGCGCCCCAAGTTTACCTTTTCTCAGATCCATAGAAATATCTTTTATTACATATAGCTTATCTTCTTTACTCTATTTGGTTTTGGAGTCATGCTCAGAAAACTTAAAGCAATACTTACTTATTTTTCCCTGTGTTATTTTAATGATTTTACATTTAAAATTAAGGTCATTCACCAATTTGAAATTTATTCTGGTATATCTGCTCCTTCTGTTATGGACTTTTGAGTCCGTAAACTGCTAATTTCTGTAATAAAACTGCATAAAATTTCCCATATATCATTTCAAGTATCTTATATTTTAGAAAGCTCTCTGTACGTTATACAGGTAAAATCTTCAAAAAAGTTCAAGCCACTAACTAGTATATATAACCTGTTTCATTTCTTTGTCATGATTGATGTACTCAAACTTTGTATTATATAGAGTATGAAAAGAGAGCAACATGGAGAGAGAAAAGATAAAACTATATTAAATGTATCATTTCGAAATAAACCTAGGAAACGTTTGCAACCCGGCACATACTCATTTCTATGTAGACGGCGAACAGGACTGAGACTCTTGGAAAGAGTACTTAAGGTGCGTAAGTATGTAAGTCTATGAAATATCATGGTTCATCTCTTGAAGTTATTCATAATGCTGATCTGCCAAAAGCTAAAAATGGTGGAATAGTAGCTTTTCAGAGCGGAGATCTGCTTTCCCAGCATGAAGCACCTGACTGTCAAACTAAATACGATATATTCTAAACTTTTAAAGCCATTTAAATCTTCTCATAAAGATGATTTTAAATAATTTTAAGTATTTATATTGGGGTCAATATAAGGCTAAATGTATTGTTCCGATGACTATAAAAATGATATACAATTAATTCACATTTTACCCTAGCTTTCTGTGGAAACATTTAAAAACAATCCCTCAGGCTCATTTCATTTCTGGTTGTCTTTTCTCCATAACTTAGTAACATCTGTCAGTGGAGACCCCCCAGGGAAGACAAGCCACTTCCCAATCCTGAGTCATTCACCTAGGCACCAGTGGGATGCAGGTGAGCAATGTCCTCAGAGCAGGATTCCAGCGTACTGGCTGTTAGAGATGATCTCCACGCCTCCACTCCCTGAAAACAGAGTTTATCATTCAAATTTGCATTAGCCTGCCTCAAAGGATGCCCTGCAGCCTATTTGGCTCTCTTCTAGAATCCACATCTCTCCAGTGGCTGCCAGAAGCTCCTCTGTTTTATTGTAGCCATCCCATGTGTGGCGCTATAGGAACCAGGATACATAGTTATAAACATACATATATAATAAGCACACACAATTATTCTCATTCTGTGGGGTTCTTATGCCTGGATGAAGTATTCTCCAACTATCATCACTTAACTGTACAGCGACCAAGAGCCTCAACATAAGATAAACAATTAAACACATATTTAATGAATTTCCCATAGATGTCACAAAATTGCTATTAAAGGAAGAATAAAAAAATCTATATTACCTTTCTTGCATTCAGGGGCACTCACTTGAAATGTATTTGTATTAGTATAGAATCCTTTTCACACTATTATCAATTCCTAAATTATGACCTATCTAATATTGCATGTCCTGGTTCTTTTTGCTCTCTCTTAAAATAAAGTTGGAATTAATTTATTACACAATCTTCTTTTAATTAATTATTTTGAGAAAGAGAGAGAGTGTGGGAGAGGCAGAGAGAGAGAGAGAGGGAGAGAGAGATTCTAAGCAGGCTCTGTGGTGTCAGTGCAGAACCTTACATGGGGCTCGAACTCATGAATTTATGAACGACAAGATCATGCCCTGAGATGAAATCAAGAGTCGGACACTTAGGTGAACTTAGCCACCCAGGTGTCCCTATGCAATCTTAATATTAACTTCCTGATCCACTTTTGCTTCCCTTGGTGTGTTTCCCTTTCCTTTTCCTTCTCTCCATCTTTTTCTCAAAAATGAGAGGCAATTGTGGAGTAATTACTGACAGTCCTAGATTTTCCAGAGTATTGAAAGAGAGGCCCATGCATTGAGAAACATAAAAATATACAATTTATTTGATACCTTTAGCTTTCTATGTAATTGCCCTCTTTTATCTGTAAGGATCGCATCTTGACCCCCACTTCTAAAGTGTCATTTGGAGAAGCCCCTGGAGCAGGCTGTCAACTACTCCCTGTAACAGTTATGCTTCACAGGTTCTCACAATCAGGCGGGTAACACAATGTAAACGGAGGAGTCCAGCTACTGGTTAAAAACCTGTGTTATTTTTCAGGCCCAATCACAGGCCATGGTAAAGGGGAAAAGCTGTTTTCCTCGGGCCAGACTAGAGCAGGAGAAACCGCAGTCTCTGAGGGGTGCTGAAGTCAAGGACTCGGGCCCTCTGCCAGTCAGGCTCAGGGTGGCTTTGCCTTCCCAGCCCCTGAGCCTCCATTCCTAGATTTCTTTATCTAAGGTCTTGGGGAGAGGTCGTATTCAGGTACCTCCGTCAAGGCTTCTTTATGAAGGAAGAGGCGGAAATTTTTGAGGACATTCTCCTTCACCCCCTGACTCGGCACCCAATCATCTTCCACTCATAGCCTTTCCCTTCCCTTCCCCCCTGCTCCCCCTCCTGAATCCATAAAGCTGCTGAAGCTTCTCGTTCCGGACTGCCTCAACATTGGGATGACTCCTGCATCCACACTGAGCCACACCACCTTCAACCTATATGCTAGTTGGTGGGAAAAAAATGAAACGGACTTGTCAATACTTCCTCTCGTTTTAGATTCCTGTTTATACCATTGCAGTAAGTGGTTAAAGGCTTAACTGTTTCATTTTGGACAGATTGTTTCAATTGGCTACTCCAATACCTGGTAGCTGTTTTCTCTTTCCTACCTCAGTTGAGCTCCTAAGATAAACATCCATCACTTTGAGCATGAAGAAGCAACACATTATTAAACTAAGAGATCAACAGAAACAATTGACCCTGATGCCAAAAATCTAGCTCATGAGTACTCGGCATTATGCATTGCTGATTCCCATAGATTGCTTTTTTCTTTTTAATTTTTTAATGTTTTATTTATTTCTGAGAGAGAGAGAGAGAGAGCTAGCGAGAGAGCGCCAGCATGAGCAGGGAAGGGATCAGAGAAAGAGGGAGACACAGAATCTGAAGCAGGCTCCAGGCCCTGAGATGGCTGTCAGCACAGAGCCTGGCGCGGGGCTCGAACCCATGAACCGTGAGATTGTGACCTGAGCCGAAGTCGGATGCTTAATCGACTGAGCCATCCAGGTGCCCCTTATTCCCATAGATTTCTAATACTCCCTTCAGCCATCTGTTACTATACTAATAGTCTTATCAATTGTGAATGTTCTCATACCACTGAAACCCATCAGCAGTCCATCTTCTTTCCCTTCTTATTTGTATTCTATTTTTTCTTTCGTTGGAAGGAAAAAATATAATCATTGTCAATTCCCTTTGGCAATTGACCTTATGCCAAAAAACATTTAGTTCATATATAATCTAGTGATGTATGTCAGAAAGCTGAGGGAAAAGAGTCAGTGCTATGAGAACATTAATATAAAAGTATGTCTCCAGTAGATTGTGAACATTCAAAGTGAAAGCCATTGTTTGTTTAATTGCAGACCCATCACCAGTAATGATAGTTTAGTTAAATGCTTTAGGAAAGCTCTTGGTATACACATGAATATGACATAAATTTTAAAGCATATATTTTTCTAAATCTGGTCAAATACTGATTTCTCTCATACAGGAGTTCAATAAACTTTATCAAATTATAATTATGGTATATTTATCTCTCTAATTGTGTAGTTACATAATAATCATCAATAAAAATATTCACAAGATTGTAAATTTTAATTACATAAAATTATTTTATAGTCTCATATTACATATAGAATTATTGCAATATTTAATGTAGACTTATATTTTTTGATCAATTAATCCAATAAACATCATAAAGATATTAGAAAATAGGTTCCCAGTTTTTAGATGATTTTTAGTCTACTCATCCATATTAGAAATTTGTATATTTGTATTTGATCATGAAATCTAGTCTAAGAATTTTACTTATTAAGCATTTTTACTGTGATTTATGTTATTACTTGCAGTGATGGCAGCAAAGTTAAATATAAAATTGTGACAGAGAAAAATGATACATTCTAAATTCTGGTTAGTTTACTCCTGCGATTTCATTTGAAATCATTTACTTAGATATTTTTTTAATAAATTGGAAAGGTAGTCTTTTAATTAAACTCAGTTTATAATAGGGGCACCTGGGAGCTCAGTCGGTTAAGCATCCGACTTCAGCTCAGGTCATGATCTCACAGTTCCTGGGTTCAAGCCCCGCATCAGCGTCAGTGCTGACAACTTACAGTCTGATGCCTGCTTCAGATTCTTTGTCTCCCTCTCTCTCTGCCCGCCCCAATTCTCTCTCTCTCTCAAAAATAAATAAACATTAAAAAATTAAACTCAGTTTATAATAAAATAAAATACACCATGAAAGACAGAAAATATTACATTGTAAAATGAAATACAATCATTACAAGAGATGAGTGGGAATATATACTCGAAGAAGAAAAGATTAGTATATTTAATTTTGCTTCTAATTAGAGAGTGTATTGTCTATGTTTTCATGTTTTAACCTTTATTATTTTTAAGAAGCTGTATATATGTGCATACTATAATATCAACAATACATACATATGTATAATATATATATATATATATATATATATTACTTGCCCTTTTGTCCTTATATCAAATAATAGAAGAAATTTATGTACCTTGAATTCCCTCTTTCTCTTTCCTTTTCTCATGTGAAATAGAGATAGGATATTGTTTTTTTAAAGAGAACCTTACTTTTTTCTTAGTTTCAATGTTTCAATTTTAGAAGAAAAGAAGAACTGTTTTAAATTATTAAGACCAGAGCCATTTTCAGAGAGTTAGTAATGTCTTTATAGAAAGAATAGACTCCATACAGAGAACAAGAAAATGAAAACGGGTGGTAAAAGAGAAAATTGGGGATAGCAGCTGAGTGCATAAAAGTCCACAGTTCAGATTGATGCAAGCCCACTAGGTTATTCTAGGAGAATTTGACGGTGTTCTAGAAGGTAATGAAGAAGACAAAGTCATCTGTTCACCTAATCAGACAAGTGACAGGTGTGGGAAGAGACAGACAAGTAATGACAGAATTTATAAATACTTCATGTGAATTCCAGTAGCTTAAAAAACTGGCAAAGAGGAGAGAAACATGATGTAGAAAATATTAAAAATAAAGAAAATCACTTGAAGTTTTAAAGAAAGAAAACCACACATACTACCTAACAGCAGGTAGTAAATTATGAAACTTATTTCCTTTCAGAGTGTGGTTCAAATCAAAAATTCAAGGTAAAATTTAAAGATTTGGAACCCTTCAGTATGATAGTTCTCTAACAGATTTCAGAAAAACTGCAATATTTTCTTTTACAACTCATTGTCTGTTAGAGGCACAAATATTTTCCAGCAACATTGGGAATTGTGTGGATATACAAGACCAAGATGTATTCATGTTGTTGTTTTTCTGACTGTCTTACGCCATGCAGAAAGATACTAAGTAATGTACAGATTACTAAAATCCCTGCGGAGCATAAAGCAATTAAGCTGAACATTTAATTTTAAATCATGAATATTTAAATCACTAAAAATATCTGACTTTTTTTTTTTTTTACATTTTCACCCAACCTTATAGTCTTGAATAAAATATACTTATTTGAACAAGTTCAGAATTTAAGAGCTTTGGAAATGTATGAAACTTTCCTTCATAAAGCTACCTGATATAGAAAATACGGAAATTCTCACAATTTTTCTCTCTGGTACTTAGAAAATATTATCAAGGAACCCAATGGTAGTATATACAAAATGATGACACGTGGATGAGAACATTCACTTTATCCTTATTTTAATAAGTAATCAGATACTTTTTTGAGTATCTTAAAGTGTATAGGTTTTATGATTAATTCAAGTAGAATCAGATTAGGCTATCTCAGGAAACTACTCTTTATATCTTCATTTGTAGTGAAAGTTTATACTAAAAATAGTCCCTGTAGACCAGAGCACAACGTTAATATAATTAAAGTCTTGAGTTCCATCTCTATGGTAATTAAATGTCCACTGTTCACTAGTCATTGACAGAACTATAAACTTCAGTGTAACATGAGGCAGTCTACTTCTAACTTACGCCCTTGTTCCCAAAGAAAACACTGATGTCAGAGGAAAGAGCAGTACCAATGTATACACTCTTAGGGAGAAAATATTTTTTGGCATAATCTTTATTGGCAGTTCATCAATTCTATTGCCTTCATCTATATAAAATGGAATTTTATTTTTTAGAAAGGTAACAATTTAAAGTAAACAATCATGTAGGCAAGATGATAAAAACAAAATAAAATTTGACATCAATATACTGAAGTATTTAAAAGCAGAACATTTGGGACAGGCAGATGTGGGTTTCAGCATTGGCTTTGCCAATTGATTTCTTTGTGAACTTGAGAGAATGATTTACTATCTCCAAGTTATTTAATGGGAAAAGAGGATAATAATAGCTCTTTTTGTTATTGTGTTGTTTTCTTATTTGATAGTTACAACTGTATAGTGAATTTAAATGCTTAGAATGGTATTTGGCACTTGGCAAACACTCAATAATTATTAGCTAAATTATTACTTATGTTCAAAAGTGATTTAAATATTTTCAATTTTATTTGCAGGCACTTTCATTAGACACAATGCCATTTAATAAAGACAAGAAATATAGATTTCATAAAATAATTACGATGATAAGTTGTCCTGATTTATTAATAGACTCTAAGAATCTCACTGGATGAGATTTTAAGACTGGAATGTGTGCTTAGTTGTTTGCTAATTTCTAAACCATGCAGAATAATTAAAAATATATTTTATCATAGAATTTTATAAATATATTTTAAAAATTAAAGAAGGCATCACTGCTATATGGGATGTTATGGAGCAATAACTTAGGATGCTGTTATTTCCTAAATTGTTGCCTTTATGCCCCTTAATAATACTAACCACTTCCCGACAATTCTTTGAAGGTGTTGAATGGATGACAACCTTACTAACAAAACTTGTACCTAATACAAATCACTCTTCTTGAATTTTGGAGATCTTACTTTTAATATGATCCCACAGAGATAGTGAAGATGATTGAGTGGCTTGTCAAGAAGCTCCTCTGGCACAACCTTTTCTAATTTTTTTACTTTTTGCTTAACCCTTTCAGTTTGAGTTCACGCCTAATTTTTAAAGAAAATTGATGAGGTGTTTTGTCATGTAATCGTTTCAAAAAGCAGCTCTCTGTATATAATGACTTGAATTTGACATGTAAAGGGCACATATCTCTCAAACTCACTTACCATCCAATGCACAAATGTAATGACAAATGAAAATAAATTAAATAAGAAGTTAATGGGGTATAGATTGCCAGTGGAAATACATACATTCTTCCTAATAAACACAGGCCTTTGTTTTCTGACTCATTATGTATACATATGTGTAATAATATTGCATTATTTGCAGATTTGGTTGTTTTGGTTCATTTAGTTTTGCATGTCTTTAAATTTTTTTTCTTTCTTTCCACTTATAAACTTGTTTTATATTTCTGAGACCTTACTTTTCCTTACATTTTTCGGTGTTTCTCAATTCAATTTAGTTACTAACTCAGTTATAGTAAGGAGTTTATTTAAATTTTTATTTTCCTACACTTTAGGTATTGTCCAGCAAAATTTTACTCTGCCTTTGTTTACTTATTTATTTTTCTTCAGTATGACTTATTGCCTTGGTGTTACACTACTATTTGTCTTCAAATATGAAAATTCCACTGTATATTTCTTCTTATAAATGCTGTAGTAGTCTTTATTTTTTTTAATGTTTATTTATTTTTGAGAGGAGGGAGGGACAGAGAGAGAGGGAGACACAGAATCTGAAGCAGGCTCCAGGCTCTGAGCTGTCAGCACAGAGCCCAATGTGGGACTCGAACCCATGAACCACCAGATCGTGACCTGAGCTGAAGTAGGATGCTTAACCAACACTTAACCAGGCGCCCCACAGTAATAGTCTTTAAAAGTGTTTTCACCAACTCCATGAAAAGCAGACTTCTTCTAACAACCCTGACTTCCTTTCTTGCTGTAAGATATTTATTTTGAAAACCAATGAAAAGAAAATATGTTTTCTCATTTATACAATGACTCTTTATTAATGAAACTGCTTTTAGAAACATTGCAAAAGCAAGACTTCCAATTGAAATTATATTTCATCCCAGACACCAAATGTATACATGTTTATTAACCTTGTTAAATAACAACAATTTATTAAAATAATTTATTTTTATGAAACTCTTGAACTTCTACAGATTACTATATTTTTTATTCAATTATTTTACAGAATCTTGAAGTGATCCGAGAAAATTTTAAATATATAGTATGGAGTTCCTAAGATCCTTCTTGGATCTCTTCTAATGAATGAATACAAATTTTATTTTAAATTATCAGATAATTCTTCAAAGCACTGGATAACTATTCCAACGAAGAGTTCCACTTAATTTACCTCCAAATTTTGAGATTGGTACTTGGCAGCAGGATATTGGTCTTTGACAATAGTACTAGTTAAATATAACTAATTCCCCTTGTTGTTTACAGCGTGCTTTGGCTCTCAACACCGTGTACTTAAGTGATAATAAAACATTTGGACTTTGAATTGACTTAAGACTATCTAATATTTAATATCAGAAACAGAGGTTAAATCATATTTCCTATATGTATTCATTTCCTATAGCTGTTGTAACAAATCACCACAAATTTAGTGGCTTGAAACAACACAAATTTATTCTCTTACAGTTCTGAATATCAGAATTCCGAAAGGGGTTTTCATGGGTTCAAGTCAAATTGTTGACAGGCTCAGTTCCTGCTGAAGTTTCCAGGGGGAAATTCTTGCCTCTTGCAACGTCTGGAGAGTGCCAGGATTTCCTGACTACACCACTACACTCTACCTTTCTCCTTATATTCCCTTATCCCTCTTTTTACTTTTCTTACCCATAGTGTATAAGAACTTCTGTGATTACATTTAGGGCCCACCTAGAGAACCCAGGATATTCTCTCCATCTGAAACATTTTAACTGGATGTCTCTTCAACCAGGCAAAATAGTTCATTCACAGTTTCCAAATTCTAAGGGATTAGGATGGAGATATCTTCAGTGGGGCTGGAGGGAGCCTTAATTAGTTTATCACAGTCTATATTATTTAAGTATAAAGTATGTGAAATATCACTACTATAAAAAATAAATGAGGGGCGCCTGGGTGGCTTAGTGGGTTAAGCGTCCCATTTTCGCTTAGGTCATGATCTCACTGTTCGTGGGTTCGAGCCCCGCATCGGGCTCTGTGCTGACCGCCAGCTCAGAGCCTGGAGCCTGTTTCAGAGTCTGTATCTCCCTCTCTGACCCTCCCCTGCTCACGCTGTCTCTCTCTCTCTCCTAGAAATAAATAAAAATATTTATAAAAAATAAAATAAAATAAAATAAATGGGCATTCTGTGAAAATATCTGCCAGTTCAGATTAGGATTCTACTCCAGTATTTACTGATGGCCCATTGTGTTGGTAGTGCCTGCAAGGCACAGTACCGTGTCCCAGAACAAAGGTAAAGATCCCAGGATATTCAGTACAGTTTCAGAATTACTCCCAATTTATTAAATCTAAAAATTTAAATATAAATATTTCTCACTTATGCATAGTATGCTTGGTAGTTTCATATTATTTAGAAAAGTTGATTTTTTAATTGAGCGATTTTGGATATAGTAGAATCATTATGAGCTTTACAGCCAAACAGCTTTAGTTGGAGCCATGACCTTGGCTCTCTTGTTTTTTTACCTCTTGGGCTCTCAAGTTCTCTTTTACAAAATAGAGACAGTGGATAAATTTCCACTGTTTTTATAAGAATAAAATGAAACAGCTTGGCAAAACATCTGGCTTATTTTCTGCTACATGAGAAATGCCCACTACCTGTAGGATACTTACCTATATGATAGGAAAAATTCTATATTAAGTTGGCTTAATTTTTTAAGAAAGTGGCATTCTTAAAATCTTTATGATACTCTGTCATCTACAAGTAAAGCAAAATTAAAATTTCTTGGCATGTAATGTATATTAGTTTTGCATAGGATCATTCAAGGTTCTGCATGACACACAGAGAATATGCTTAGAACATATAATCTAAGAATAAAGAACTTTGCATTATTTGCATTTTTAAATTTCAGAATATCATATGGGAAACATCAAAATGGAAATTTATGTTGAATAACCAAGTATGGAAATGGGTTGGTGAGCACAGAAGTATGGCTGTGACCTTAATTACAGTTAGTCTATGCCTTCCAGGACTATGTAGAGGTAAAGCTGCTCATAACAGGTTCTATTCTTTCACTATACTTGATTTGACATCTATTTGTGCAAGTGATACTTAACAATTGAACATTTGTAACAACATAGTACCAGAGGAAATTTTTTTAAAAAGACATAGTTAAGGAAATTTAAAAAATAATAATTCAATAAGGTGGCGTACTCAGTGGTAAGACATTAAAGTGCTTATATGCTTTTTCACCTTGGTAATAAAGAAGCTACAAGAATATAATGAGAGAGAAATTTTTATTTTATTTTAATTTTTTTAAAATATTTTTTTAATTTACTTCTAGGAGAGAGAGAGAGAGACAGCGTGAGCAGGGGAGGGTCAGAGAGAGAGGGAGTCACAGACTGAAACAGGCTCCAGGCTCTGAGCTGGCAGTCAGCACAGAGCCCGACGCGGGACTCGAACCCACGAACCGCGAGATCATGACCTAAGCGAAAGTCGGACGCTAACCGAGTAAGCCACCCAGGCGCCCCAATGAGAGAAATTTTTAAAACAGACCGAGAGAACAAGAGAAAGAGAGAGAGAGAGACAGGAAGAAAGATAGATTACAGTCACAGAAAGTTTAAAATTATTATAAAAGTCCAAAATTACTAAGATTTGTTATTTGTTCAAGATGAAGAAAACAACTATTCCACAAAGTTCCTTTTGCCTTCTTCTCTCTACTCTTTCCTTTACACCCAGTAGATTAGGTTTCCATGTTACTAACAACAACAACAAAAAGTGTTTTTTTGTTTATAACTATGATAGTATTATTAGGCAAACTTCTAGGATCAGAAATTACTATTGATTTCTTTTTCCTAATTTCTAATATACTATCTGGCACATTGCATGGACCAAATAATATTCATGGAAAAAACAGATATAGGCACAAATGCACGAGCAATCCTTCAGACAACAACAACAACAACAAAAATGAAAGGCATCCAAAGGAAGAAGTCAAACTTTCACTATTTGCAGATGACATTGCACTGTATGTAGAAAATCTGAAAGACCCCAGCCAAAAGAATTGCTAGAGCTGATACATGAATTCAGTAAAATTGCAGTATACAAAATCAGTGTACAGAAATCTGTTGTATTTCTATACACTAATAATGAAGCAGCAGAAAGAGAAATAAAGGAATCAACCCCATTTACAATTGCACCAAGATACCTAGTACTAAATCTAACCAAAGAGGTAAAAGATCTGTACTCTGAAAACTATAGAACCCTTAGGAAAGAAGTTAAAGATGACACAAAGAAATGGAAGACCATCCCATGCTCATGGATTGGAAGAACAAATATTGTTAAAATGTCTATACTGCTCAAAGCAATCAATACATTTAATGCAATCCCTGTCAAAATATCACCAGCATTTTTCACAGAACTAGGAGAAACAATCCTAAAATTTGATCAGAAACACAAAAGACTCTGAATAGCCAAAGCCATCTTGAAAAAGAGAAAACGCTGGAGGCATCACAATTCCAGACCTCAAGCTATATTACAAAGATGTAGTCATCAAGATAGTATGCTACTGGCACAAAAACAGACACATAGATCAATGAAACAGAATAGAAAACCCAGAATTGGACCCACAAATATATGGCCAACTAATCTTCAACAAAGCAGGAAAGAATATCCAACAGAAAAAAATACAATCTCTTCAACAAATGGTGTTGGGAAAACTGGACAGTAACATGCAAAGGAATGAAACTGGAGCACTTTCTTAAACCCTACACAAAAACAAATTCAAAATGGATGAAAGACCTAAATGTAAGACAGGAAACAAAAAGAAACCCGTCAAAATTCTAGAGGAGAAAAAGGCAATAATTTCTTTGATCCATGTTAGCAACTATTTACTAGATATGTCTCCTGAGGCAAGGGAAACAAAAGTGAAACTAAGTTATTCGGATTTCATCAAGATATAAAATGTATGAACAACAAAGGAAACGGTCAAGAAAACAAAAAGGCAACCTTTGGAATGGGAGGAGATATTTGCAAATAACATATCTGATAAAGGGTTAGTATCCAAAATCTCTAAAGAACTCATAAAACTCAACACCCCAAAAGTGAATAATCTAATTAAAAATGGGCAGAAGACATGAATAGACATTTTTCCAAAGAAGACATCCAAATGACGAACAGACACATGAAGAGATGCTCAACCCACCAGTCATCACCAGGGAAATATAAATCAGAATGACAATGAGATATCACCTCATCCCTGATCAGAATGGCTAAAATCAACAACATGGTAAACAGCAGTATTGGTAAGGATGTGGAGAAAGGAGAATCCTCTTATATTGTTGGTGAGAATGCAAACTGGTGAAACCACTCTGGAGAACAGTATGGAGGTTCCTCAAGAAAGTAAAATACAATTACCATTATGATCCATCAATTGCACTCCTGGCTATTTACCCAAAAGATACAAAAATACTGATATAAAAGGGTACATGCACCCTGTGTTTATAGTAGCATTAGTAACAGTTGCCAAATTATGGAAAGAGCCAAAATGACCACAGACTGGTGAATGGATAGAGAAGATAGAGATACACACTATATAGATATACAATGGAATATTTGCCCTAAAAAAGAATGAATCTTGCCATTTGCAATGATGTGGATGGAGGTAGAAAGTATTACGTTAAGTGAAATAAGTCAGTCAGAGAAAGACAAATACCATATGATTTCACTCATAAGTAGAATGTAGGAAACAAAACAGAAGAACATGGAGGGTAAAAGAGAGAGAGGCAAGCCATAAAACAGATCTTAAATATAGAGAAAAAACTGAGGGTTGCTGGAGAGGAGGTGAGAGGAGGATGGGTTAAATTGGTGATGGGCACTAAGGAGGGTACTTGTGTTGAGCACTGGGTGTTGTATGTAAGTAACACTGGGTGTTGTATGTATGTATGTAACAACTGGGTGTTGTATGTAAGTGATGAACCACTAAATTCTACACCTGAAACTAAACAAAACTTGAAGGAAAATAAAGTTACTGTATCAGAAGAGACTTTTAAATACAGAGAACTGAGGGTTGTTGGAGAGGAAGTGGATGAAGGAAAGGCCTAACTGGATGATGTGCAATTAGGGGCTCTTGTTGGGATGAGCACTGGGTGTTACATGTAAGTGATGAATCACTAAATTCTATTCATGGAATCAATACTACACTATATGTTAACTACCTTGAATTTAAAAAAAAAAAAAAATGTAGCTACAGGGATTGTACAGACAGCCAAACAGATATTGCTCTGGAATACCCCTTGGCCGCTGCAGACTAATTAGTCTGACTAATGGATTACATACTTTTAAACAGTTTGTTTGGGACCTATCATATGGATTATAGAGTGTTGAAAACACTTGAAATAACATTTGTTTTTCTCAAAAAAATATGATACTACAATGTTATGACAACTAAAATAAATACTTATTATTAAGCAACTATTTCACATTGAAATTACTAAAATAATTTAAGAGGCATACAGATATACCCATATTACTGTGAGATTATTGTTAAGTTGTTAAGTTGTTAGAAGTAAAAGTGCTATAATTCTACACTTTTAGAAGGCAATGATAGACTAACATGATCTTCTGGAGAGTTGCCACATCACTTGGCAGTACAAAAGAGGTAGCCCAATGAAGAATGCCATTTCTTGAAGTTTATATAGGATTTGATAAATGAAGAAAGATTGGATATTTGACCTATTTTTCAATAAAATTATCTTATGTGATTTTATTGTTCCAATCTGTTTTGTGACAAACACTACATATATTTTCTATTTTTCACTACTTTAGTTCATTTTTGGAACCAGATTATATGTAGTATAATAAAAAATTATAAGCTCAATATAGTTTCTGACTTAATTATAAGGGAAATAATATACTTTTACCAGCTAAGAAAGTTATAGAAGGAGTGGATATTCCTGAATATAACCAAATAATTTCAAAGTCAAAAATAAAAGAAAAAATCAAAACAAAACATTGGGCTTTAAGATGGCAAATAAGATTTTCATCAGTAAGGCTCTTGCCTTACTTTTCTACACATTTCAATAGTATTTACATATAATACTCAAGTTATTGGCTCCCTGTCCTTGATGATAGTGCCCCTTTCCCTAGTATGTTATCTTTCTTTTCATGTTCATACCTTAGGCAGAAAGTCCTTCCTTAAAATCCACCACTTTCTTTCTTTATTAAAAAAATTTTTTAATGTTTATATTTGAGAGAGAGAGACAGACAGACAGCGAGTCAGGGAGGTGCAGAGAGAGTGGGGACACAAAATCCAAAGTACGCTATAGGCTCTGAGCTGTCAGCACAGAGCCCAGCGTGTGGTTCACACTCATGGACCACGAGATCATGACCTGAGCTGAAGTCAGATGCTTAACCGACTGGACCACCCAGGTGCCCCCAAATCCAGCACTTCCTAGGCATCATTTTCAAATAGGGTCCATTTCATATGCACCATTAAATCGGATGCTTATCTCTTGCAATGACTTTGCCAGTCATACATAATAATAATGAGATTCTGTCATTTTTTTTCCACACCAGAAGGTGACCTTTTCCAGGAGAGGACCTTATATTGTATTATAAAACATCCAAAATTAAGTAGTTAGTTACTTCAAGTATAACTGAGCAACAGAAAATACCTTCCACTTTACTAAATCAGGGGAAAAAAAATCTGAATTGTGGTTTTATGTTTAAATTACTTTATCAGAAGAATATTCTTTTCAGAGTTTCCAGAATTAAAAGATTTTATCTAGAATAAATGTAGCCTGAGATTAGTATTGGGTTAAAGCATCTGAAAACCAAGAATCCCCATCATAGTGTTTCTTTTCCTCTGTTATTTTAATCCTAACATGTATGTTATAATAAGAAATGAGTCTTAACTCAAATGGATGCTGAGTGGCCTAATGGCAGTATGTCCTTTCTTCTAGGTACTTGCAAGGCTGAGTCAGTATTTATTTTTTTTCTCTGTTCATAATTTCATTGTCTTACAGTGAATACATCCAGGGTTGCTGCTGCTGACCAACTGCTTCTGACAGCAAGTTTTGTTTCCTAATAGGGAGGTAGCTATGCCTATTTTTGAACATTTTTTTCCACTTAGCATTTATCCCAGAAAGAAATACGTTATTTTCCTAGATGTTCTTGACCTCCAAAGTCAGATGACCCTCCTCAAAATTTCTCTGATCCCACATACACATCCATTCTCTTCCCTTTCTCCAGATTCCCTATTCATGGGCACTGAGCTACTCTTAAACTTTGTCCTTGCTAAGAGATTCCCATCCTGCAGTCACAGCTCTGTTCCCCCTTTCTTAACTTCTGTCACCTCAACTTATCTCAAAACTACATCTTCCTCAAGTTCCCATTTAATCAGCCACTAATTTAGGATTCAGCCTAACATTATACTAAGGCATGGGGGATATAAAGGTGAATAAAACATAATCCTCTCCTAGAAAAGGTCATTTTCTGGCATGGAAAAATGACAGAATACCATTATTATTATGTATGACTGACAAAGTCATTGCAAGAGATAAGCATCTGATTTAATGGTGCATATGAAATGGACCCTATTTGAATACGATGCTTAGGAAGTGCTGGATTTGGGGGCGCCTGGGTAGCTCAGTTGGTTAAGCATCTGACTTCAGCTCAGGTCATGATCTCGTGGTCCATGAGTGTGAACCCCACGTCGGGCTCTGTGCTGATAGCTCAGAGCCTGCAGCCTGCTTTGATTCTGTGTTTCCCACTCTCTCTGCACCCCCCCTCATACTCTCTCTCTCTCTCTCTCTCAAAAATAAAGAAATATTAAAAAACTTTTTTAAAAAAGAAAGAAAGAAAGAAAGAAAGAAAGTGGTGGATTTTAAGGAGGGATTTTCTGCCTAAGGTATGAAAATGAAAAGAAAGATAGCATTCTAGGGAAAGGAGCACTATCATCAAGGACAGGGAGTCAATAAACTGCATATTATATGTTAATTCTGTTGAAGAGTATGTAGAGAACTAAGGCAAGAGTCTTAATGATGAAAATCTTATTTACCATCTTAAAGACTTTAGCCTCTTTCCGATAGGAAAAGGGAATATGTCAGAGAATTTTTAATCATGGGAAGGACATTCTCAGATGTATAATTTATACAAATTACTTTGGTAAAAGTGTGGAAGAATGAATGGAGGTAGACAATATTACAATTGATGAAGTTGGACCTTTACTTTATGCTATATACCCCAAACAAAAACAAACAAAAATACTTCAAAATGGCTTATAGATTTAAAGGTAAGAGTTAAAACTATAAAATTCTTAGAAGAAAGCATAGAGGGAAATCTTCAGGACATTGGATATGACAAAGATTTCTTGGATGTAACAATGAAAATGAAAGAAAATAACTGTGTCAAATGCAGCAGGGAATTTCACTAGATAAAAGACATGTATAGGGGGTTTTAATGAAACAGCCTATTGCTAGTGACATTACCAGGGGCATTGTCAAAACACCTATACAACCACAAATCCAATTGACCCAGGTTGTGGGAAAAAATCAAATCAGTTGACAAGAATTAAGAAGTAAATGGCAGATCATGGTTTAAAAATGAAGTTTAGTTAGGGGTGCCTGGGTGGCTCAGTCAGTTAAGTAGCCGACTTTGGCTCAGGTCATGATCTCGCGGTTTATGAGTTTGAGCGCCGCATCAGGCTCTGGGCTGATAGCTTGAAGCCTGGTCCCTGCTTCAGATTCTGTGTCTTCCTCTCTCTCTGCCCTCCCCTGCTCACATTCCATCTCTCTGTCCCTCAAAAATAAATAAATTCTAAAAAAATAATTTTTAAAAATAAAACAAAAGTAAGGTTTACTTAGAAGAACAGAGAGAAGAGAGACAATAGCTAGAGGAGTAAGTAGATAAAATAAAGCTCTTAAAATTCATATAAATAGGATGTCAGCCTGTTTATAGACTGAAAGTAGAAATTCATTAGGAAAAGTGAAAAGATACATAGAAGAGAAAAGAGAAGAGAGATGAAACATTAGTGTTATAGCCAAGGAACAAGGCACACTTGACCTTAAACTGAAGGTGTCTGTTATACAAATGCCTCCCCTGGATTTTCAAATCCTGAACAGTGTATGCACCTAGTCACAAGTTTCTTCAGGCAAAAATGAAAACATTTGAGCTCGTTATCATATTCTTTCCAAAGAAACTATGACACCATGTACATTGTGCTTCAAATTTTAGGTAGATGTTCCAGAAATTCAGATTCTAAACATTTCTAATCATTCCAGAATTTGCTGTCCTTTCTGCTTCAATTTGAGGCTCAAATACAAGCCTGGGAAAATTTATATTCCATTTTTAATTTTGCTTCCTCTCTCATGATGGATGCCTAGGGGCACAACCTGTACGTGCACTAAGAAAGCAAATGTTGCATATGTGCGTCTGCTTTAATTACGGAGTGAATACGGGTCCAGGTAGCCCAAGCACGCCTATTATATCCGTATCTCCTATAAGAAACCATAAGGTCTTTGCAGATATAGCTTCATTTCCAGGTGCTGAATCCTGGTTTGACTGTCATTTTGTTTGTAACACACAGGTTGCACAGAGATTGAGCAATGTTTCAGGGGTAACAGAAATCTGAATGAGCAAGCACCCTGCAAGAGAACCTCACCCTTAGCGCTATGAACAAATTATGTCAGGGCCTGTCCATTCTCTTCTGGAAGGGGAGCAGCTGAAGTAAGGATCTATCCAACTCAGACTATCTAATATGTTCTAGGAAATTAGTTTTAGAAAATTTGATATAGGAAGTCTTCTATTACTAGAAAAACATAAATTATGTTATATGAACTCTTCTGTGGAAAGAAATCATCAAATCTGTTAAGTCCCAAAAGAACACTGAAGGAGTCGCGCTAACCCAATGGTGTTTGTTAACATTTTTGACAGCCTTAGGGAAATTTAAAATAATTTCTCCCATAAGAAATATAAGAATCCTTCTCAGGCTAATACAACTGGGAGACTGGTAGTTTCAAGTGATTAAGCTAATTACTGTGAATAGGAAAATGAAATCTACACTTTGTGTAAGGGCATACATGCACATACACACCAAAGCAACTGTGTGGTTTATCCAAGTGGCCTCTATACTGAACATGTGTAGTGTATTTTCCACTCACTGGAGAATACCTATCTTTTAATCTGCTTTCTCCATTATAGGGAAAGTGCATGCCAAATTCAATTATGTGTCTTTACCAGCAATTAAGACTGCAAACATATCCAATGTGTATTTTTACAATCTACTATCTTGATCTACAATTCACAGTAGTGGAAGATTTCAGGTAATACTTAACTATGTAAAAACTACAAAAAATAACACATAAAAATATTCATCAATCTTTATTCTCTGTATTTGTTAAAATTATACAACCTCATTAGGTTACAAAGGTAGTTTGAAAAACTAAACAGCAAGCAGGAGCTTTCAGAAGAATATTCCTAACATCAAATTTTGGATCATAAAAATATATTTCTAAAACAACTCACCCCTTGTGTCAAAAAGTGTCATCCATGTTCATTTATATTTTACTAGTCTCTTTCCTTCACCCACTACATTTATTAATTATAAAATATTTTCCTGATTACCTGGTCCTCTGTGCCAGATTCTTATCTGAGGTCTGGGGATGTAGGAGAGAACAAGAATTGCCTTCTGTTCATAGTTTAAATTCTGGTAAATACTCTCTATTGCCCAAAACTTTTTATGTACTGCATTTGTGAAACTTCTTCTCATTTCCTTTTCCACTGTCTCGCTCTCTCTCGCTCTTGCTCTCTCGCTCTTTTTTTCACACCTGGATTACCAACATGCCTACCCAAGCAGTGTTCTTTTCTTAAGTGTTTCTCCTTTCGAAAACACAGTTTTTGAAATGAAAAACTGACTTATGTCAAAACTCTGCTCAAAATCTTTTCATTGCTCCTCATTCTCTGGAAATTCCCCAACATTGTTTCTAGGGTCCTCATTTTTGAAAGAAAATTTGATTTTCCAGGATGTTCTGCAGATCACTCCCCTACACTAATACTAATACTAGTAGTAATGTTAAGTAGCCTACTCTCACATCTGCCCCTGGGGGTTATAACTTCCAGACTATGGCTGTTTCTACACATCAGAATTTCCCACTCTCTTTTGTTAATTTTATAACTTATTTTTGAAGTATTTGAAAATACCACTAGTTCTATGATACCTTTGCCAACCCCCAATGTAGTGTATCTTGCCCATTTACACTGAATGAACTCATTAGTGCTCTCATAAACTCCTTTTTTCATTCCTGTAAGGGATCACACAGTTATCTTTTCATATATCTACTTTTCTACATGACTTTTAGGTTTTGGCATTTATGGAATTCAAATACATAAAGAATTTGGAGGCAGAGCAGCTCACCTCTTAATCATGACTTCATCGCTTGCTGGGTGACCTTGAAAAATTTAACTTCTCTGTCACTCATTTTACCACCACAAAGTGAGAATAGATTACTTGTGAAGTGAGGAGAGATCATGCATGTAGAAATCTATAAGGCATTACTGTCCACATGGAGAGCACACTTTGAGAAATAAGGGCTGAAACACTGGATGATACACAACCCTATGATTTTTCATGGTTGTATTCACAGTGCCTGCCTCCTATTAAGGATGTAAAGCAACTTTATAAGACATATTGATATATATCAAAACTTATTTCCCAACATACATTATGACTATTAAATGCTGGATATTAAAATAAAACCTGAAGATATCAAGCAAAAACAACCTATATAAAGTTCAGAATCTAGATACTTGTAAACAGACTTTTGTTTCGATTAATTCTTTCTTCATTTCTTCCTCTGGTTTTCCCTTCCTAGGAAGGGAGGTACTATATTATATGAATACATAAACAAAAGTAAGTTATATAATATTGCATCATATATTGACTAAACCTATATGGTATATATTATTGCTGCTTTACTACAATCATTTTCCTTATTGCTGACTTTCTAAAAATTAGTTGCAATGAAAGCTTTAAGGCTTTATGACTATAGGTAAATTTCTTATTAAAAGAATCTTATTTTTCAGGGACCAACAATCCTGCAATTTAGATGTGGAAATTAACTTTATGACACATTTTCTTTTATCTCATAAAAAGAAATTGTCCAAATCCAAAGGAAATAAGACTTTGAGTATAGACGAATGTTAATAAATATAAAAGTGCAACTTGCTGCAAACCCATATTATGTTACTCTACTGATTTTCACTGCCAACAAGTGCATTCATGTGTAGTATTTTCAGGGGGAATTAAGAAAGCAAACTTTTTTTGGGCAAAAGATAGTAAAGTGTTCTAATTATATCTGCAAGAATATTGTAGTCTGCATTTGTTATAAACATATATGACTCTGGATACAAACAATGAAAAAATCATTTCAAATCATTCCTGGTAACTCATGATTCTTAATAAAAAGTGTTTATTTTAATTTAAGAGTTTAGTTAACATTGTAATAATGAATATTTTATATATGAAGTTCATCTCTCTAGAATATCAAACACATATGAAGGATAATTCTAAGATTTTGTTCAATGTGTTGATATATTTTCAACTGTTCACCTTCTATTATTAAATAAAATTATCAGTATTATTTGATGTTAAATATTATGAATTTTGGTGTAGATTCAGGCTTAATCTATATGAATTAACAGAATTCATTAATTTGAATTAATGGAGTTTGAATTCTTTTCTCAGGTTTGGATGAATTTAACAATTTCTTAATATCTTAATGTTCATTGAATTGAAGAGTATAATAAGTATAATCAAATATATTTGACCAACTAAACACTTTCTGACAAATTCATTAAAAAGTAATATGGATCTGCCATACTCATGCAGCTCAAGCCAGGAAGAGACCTGAAATTACAAATGAAACTTTCCAAAGAGCCTAGACTATCTTCAGTCTAAATAGATTAGCTACAAAAAACACCTACTAAATCATCTTTATTAAGTCTGATACATCAATTGATGAGGTCTTATTTGGTTGTAAACTGTTCTTATAACTGGAAACAACTAATTATTTTCAGTAACTTAGTAGAGGAAGAAGGAGAAGACGGAGAAGGAGGAGGTAACGAAAAAGAGAGAATAAATACTTTGACTCTTCTTGCAGAAACTAATGTTTTTTGTCTAGATGATTATTTGCTTTCCAGATAATAATTACTTAGCATGAGGTCCAGGTCACAATTTCTGTGATAATTTTCATGTCTGGGAATCACTTTTTGTACCGAAAGCCACCACATTCCAAATAAGCTGAATTATTTATGGGTAAAAGACAAACAATTGAAATGTGCACAAGAAACGTGATTTTTTTTGAGAAAGAGAGAGAGAAAGCAAAAGGATGCATAGTAGGATATGCAGAGGAAGAAGAGAGAGAATCTCAAGCAGGCTCCATGCACAGTGTGGAGCCCAAGATGGGGTGCGATCTCATGACTGGGAGATGATTACCTGAGTCGAAATCAAGAGTTAGAGGCTTAAATGAGTTAGTCACACAGATTCCCCAAGAACTGTGATTCTTAAGATAAATAATGGGTTCAGTTAGTGTATTGAAAGAAATGATTAGTTCTAGTTTATCATTATTTTAATTTGCATGCATGTAGAGTATTTTCTTGATACTCAGTGAGGGAGTATCAGTCTAGCCAGACAAGATTTACTCATTCACATGCTTACTCAAAATAGAAGAATACAAAATCTGGTCACTGTTTTCAGAGGTCAAACAAAATTGACCAATTTCTAAAAAGACTACTGTCAGTTGTTGAGAAGTAACAAATGCCATGTTACTTTACCCTACAGAGACCTCACTTCCCAACTGATTATGAAAACCTGTGTACTTTGAACAAGATGAGCCATGGGTAAACACTGACCATAACATATCTTCTAGTTGCCTTATTTGGCTGCTGCTTCTGAAAGTGGCCAGAATGATAGTCATTGGACTTGTCACATGTCTGTTTTATTGCCTTACATGGTTTGCTGCAGTGTGGTGTCTGTCTTTTCATTCATACAAGTTATTTCCTTATCTGCAATTTCTTCCTCTTTGCCCTATGGTCTCTGTGCAGTGATTTTCACAAATACAACTATTTTTTCTTGTCAGCAAAATCTGTCTGCTTTCTGTCATTTCAAAGGCATAAATATTCTGCTTCAAAGTAGGCTGAAAAATGTTCATATATAATTTCTCTGACTCACTCACATGATAGAAACAATATAAGTTCATGGTATTATTAGATAATTAGTTAGAAATTCATTCATAATCCATCTCGGTGAGGAAGGGGTTGACTTATTCATGACCCGACTAAGTCATTAGACAGTAAGGATGTTGGAATGAAATAAATGTTCCCTAAGTAGTAATGTCCAAGGCCATGACAGTTTCTGTAGAACTGATGAGGTAGAGGCTTGTTTTAATGATTGCTTAATAACATACGTTTCATTTAAAAATCAAATCAATATTTTAAAAAGCTATTCTCAGAGATGCGGTATTCTTTGAATTTGTATGTATTAGTCTGGACAGAAAAAAATTGTGCAGATTGTTCTTAATGTACTTTTAAAAAGATAAAGATACCTATAGCAAGTGTCCAAATCACTCTATTGGAATCCACATAGAGCTGCATAAAATGTTGTGGCCATGTCTATTTGAAATGATAGTGTACCTTTAACGTTGTACATTCTTAAATTTACCATTGGCTTTGTCTGGCCACCAATGAATACAAAAAAGCAAAAAAGAGAACACACACAAAACCCGTCAGCATTTCAACACTAAATGAAAAGCATTAGCAATTTAAACTCTGCATACATTTTTCTTATATATTTTTGTCACTCATATACTGGATTAAATACAAAGCTGTGAACTGATTAAGAAATACACAAAAATGAATTTGCAAAAGGATATTTTAAACATTATTACTCATAGCCTGTTTTTGAAGTTGGTATTTTTTCTGATATAAGTCAAACTATAAAACATACTTGTATACTATTAACAAAGGTAATCTAATCCATAATGTCCCTGAAGTATTTTTTACAGTGGATAAATATTACAACGAACTGTATATGACAACGTTCAAAAACATTAAAAGATTTAAGTTACCAGTCAGATCACAGGTTACTAAGTTCTGCCTTCCCCAAAGGTAAAGGAATGAGGAGCTTCTCCAATTTGAACAAAGTAATTATGCCCTTCAAGGCGTGCAGAAGAAATTCAAGGTAGGTAAGATTGTGTGAATTTGAAGGAGTGGAAATCAACGTCCTGGAGATGAGTATTTAGCTCAATGATCAACAGCTCCAGGGAGTAGAGAATAAAATTATACTCCTAAAGCAATGCATTCTAGGCCAACTAGTATTTGTCTAATTTCTTCCCTTGTACTCATGCTTTCCCCAGCCACCCATTCTGTACTACTAATCAATTTCTTTCCTCAGTAACTCACCAAATGCAGTCGTTCCTGACCTAACGATGGTTTGACTTATTTATTTATTTTTTTTACTTTATAATAGTGCCAAAGTGATAACACATTCAGTAGAATTTTGAATTATGCCTTCTTCCGAGGCTGACTGTAGGCAGTGGACATTCTCTGATCATGCTTTGCAGCAGCAGCCTTATGACCGTGAAAGTAAACAATCAGCACACTGACAACATTTCTGTACCTGTCCAGTCATTCTGTTTTTCACTTTCACTATGGTATTCACTACATAACAATGAGATATTCAATACTTTATTATAAGTTTTGTGTGAGATGATTTTGCCCAGCTGTCGGCTAATGTAAGTGTTCTGAGCACGTTTAAAAGAGGCTAGGCTACACAATAATTATCACTAGGTTAGATGCTTTAAATGCATTTTCACCTTATGATATTTTCAATTTATAATGAGTTTGTTGAGATATAACCCTATTGTAAGTCCAGGAAGATCTGTAATGGAATGCAGCTACCACTACACAGTGTCTCACCTACCTAAACAAATCCACAGTCTATCTATCTGTCTGTCTATCATCTATCTATCTATCTATCTATCTATCATCTATCATCTATCATCATTGGTAGTGTTAGGGAAATAGAGTTAAATTTCCTCTTTCCCCTTTATCTGCCAGTCTCTTTTGGTAAAGAAAGAGTAATAAAGTAAAACACATCCATTCATACACACGAAGTTTCTAATACATTAAATAAAAAACAAAAACAAACAAAAAAACAGACCAAAACTATCTATATGTCAGAAGGAAAAATCACAGAAACTAGACCCAGAGCTTTGCACTCACCACAATCAGGGTACTTTGACAATTGTAAATGGAGAAATGGAGCAAGCATTGGGAACCAGGCATGTATAGTCCTCGGGCCGATGAGAAGAGTGGTAGGAAGAAATCCCTTTTCCAGTTCCTCCCTTTCCCAGCCTCCTCCTCCTCAGTTTCCTATTAACTTCATTTCACCACCAATGGCCCCACCTTGCATCAGCCCAAGGAATCTGTGAATGTGTAGAATGTATAGGAAGATTCCTGGGCAGCATTCTTTAGAATGGAGTGAGGGGAATAAGCAATTTCAAGTGCATCAGCAGAAAATGCTGGAGTCCAAAAAAACACCTAACTGTGGTGACACTTCTTAGATGGCTATTCCAAAGTAAGATCTTTGAGTGATTCAGATGATTGAAATTGTCAGAATATATAATCGTAGGTAGTTCTTTGTTTAGCGTAGTTTTTTTAAAGTTTTTACATTTAATTTATTTTTGAGAGAAAGAGAGAGACAGAGCATGAACAGGGAAGGGGCAGAGAGAGAGAGGAAGTTACAGAATCGGAAGCAGGCTCCAGGCTCTGAGCTGTCAGCATAGGTGCCCCTCCTAAATTTAGATAAATTTGGATTACAATGCCTGTTCATTTGGATTACTGTAATCCAAATTTAACTAAATTTAGGAGGTTAGAGGAATAAAATGACAGGAAAAGACCAGTCAAAATATATAATGGAACTTTCACTTGTACATAAAGCCCTTTATATTATTTCCCTAAGTATTATGTCAGGATTCAAGAGTAATACTAAAGCAATAAAGTTAAATGAAGAACAAAATTTCTCAATTTTCAAAATTCTAGTTTTATGCACACACACAAAGACACACACACACACACACACAATCAGGTTACAAATAAACCAAAGTAAAATCTTTTTCAAAAAATATATGGTTCTGAAATATTTCTTTTTACATTTTTAAGTTACTAAAATTACAAATTACTTTTTTATTACAAGATGTAAATCTTGTCATGTAAATGAACTCTACATTAAGCAGAATATCCAGGAAAAGGAAACTAAAATAACACATAGCAAGTAGGGCACCAAAATCCAAAACAAGAAAAAAGAAAGGAGACCTGTATTTTATACACTGAATCGTTGTTCACAACAGCATAGGTTGTATGGAGTAAAACGAATAATGATAGTGATCTGGAATTATATAATAAGGACTATTTTTAGATACCTCAGTAATTTAAACATTAGGGTTTTTTTAGATAAGTAGTAGAGAAAATGTGAAATATGCTAATAAATGACTCTTCAAGAAAGAATGCCAAAAATAATCCTGGAGTGACACATTAGAAATATATTGACTCAAACAAGGCAAGACTTGATACAGAAAGTCTTGGAAAGGGAGACTAATTCACATTAAGAGATCAATATTTAATGGCTTTGCTCCTTTGTCTTATCTTGATTATATGACACTTAGTTTTACTTTACTTTTAAAAAGTGTAAAAATGGAGAGGTTAAAAAAAAATCATCTAAGGCAGATGTGACTTTATTTACTCACTCAAAATCTTACTAAGTTTTTCCTGGTCCAAAACTCATTGGACACATTGGTCTATTTGACAGTGAAAGTTCTTCAACTTTAGTTGATATTGCTAACAAATTTGTTCCCAGCCCCCAAATCAGATAACAAACATATATGCGGTCAACAAGGCATAACCACTGCAATGTTTGCAAGCCCCATTCTGTTCTGAGGACTGGACCAATGAAGTCTATAGCTCACAAGTCTTGGCATTGTTTTCTGCTGGTGACTGATGGGATAAAAGGATTGCTTAGGATTATGCAATCCTCCTTCAAATCTTCACCATGCTCTTGTGTGTGTAGCTTATAATGAAAACAATCACAATGGCTTAGAAAATATAAAATAGAAGAGAAACAAGCAAAAACTGATGAAACCAACAAGTCTTGTAAAACTTGCATAACACAAACACACTCTCTCGCGCACACACGCACACACACACACATCATAACCTAAAAAATATCCTGAAACGAAACATTACTTGCTCCTTTAGTTCTCTTATTTTTGTATACACAAAAGAAAAGTTTAATGATGCAGTTTAAAATTGCTGACCATGCAAATTCTTCTTTAGCAGTTACCCATTAGAGTGTTTTAATATAGGTTAAAAAAATGCGCCTGGGTGGCTCAGTCAGTTAAGCGTCCTACTTTGGCCCAGGTCATGATCTCATGCTTCCTGGGATCTGTGTTGACAGTTGGGAGCCTGGAACCTGCTTCAGATTCTGTGTCTCCCTCTCTCTCTGCTCCTTCCCTGCTTGCACTCTCTCTCTCTGTCTCCCAAAAATAAATAAACATTAACATAGGTAAAAGATAGTAGAGATCTTGAAATATTAAAAATCTGAGGAGTTCTGAATTATTTTATCATACTTTTTAGATTATTTTATAGGAAAGACATCTAATGCCCTGAGTTTTCTTTTTCTTTCTTTCTTTTTTTTTTTTTTAATGTTTTTTAGAGAGATAGAGTGCATGTGTACATATGAGCGGGGAAGAGGCAGAGAGAGAGGGACACCGAGAATCCCAAGCAGATTCCAGGCTGTCAGCACAGAGCCAGAAGCAGGGCTCAAACTCATTAACCATGAGATCTACCCTTGAGATAAGAACCTGAGCAGAAATCAGGGGTTGGATACTTAAACTACTGAACCACCGTGGCACCCCTAGGCTTTCTTTTTAAAAATCCCAATTGTAAGACTAAAAGCACTTCTGTGATTAAGATCATACTTAAGAAAGATAAGCACAAAATCTGTTTTATCCAGGAAAGAATCACATAATTATATTACCTTTGGGGACTTCTATTTTCACTGACGAACCTATTTAAATTAGAATTAAAAGGGAAAAACTACCTGTGCATTTAAACATTTCTCTCATGAAACTGCATTATATGTGTGGAGATAGAAATAATATATTTCATTATACCAGTAAATAAATAATAACTGAATAATATAATACCAAAATATATTTCAACTGTTTAAAATTTATTCAGTAAATATACATAATTGTTATACCAGCCAATCAATAAAAAACAATTATGTATATTTTCTTTGACAATTTTTTAAAGTGTTTATTTATTTTGAGAGAGAGAGATCGACAGACAGAATCCCAAGCACATTCAGTGCTGTCAGCACAGAGCCTGATATGGGTCCCAATCCCACAAACTGTGAGACCATGACCTGAGCAAAATCCAGGAGCCGGATACTAAATTAACTGAACCACCCAGGTGCCCAGATGTGACAAACAGAGTTTAAAACAAAGGTTTTTAAAAAGGCATGACATATAACATAATTAATCAGATTTAGTGATTAAAATGTCCTTTTCTTAGTTTATAAGTCCTATCTATAGTTTCTCCCAATTAAAAAAAAATGTTTTTAATCTAAGATAGAAAATATAAACCACAAAGAGGCTGGTGAGTTATTCCCTCAAGTGGCTATATTTTCTATGTGATTGGCAGTCTTGGCACTCCAGTAAACTGAGCAGCTTAATCTGCATAGTATCTGTCTTTGGTGCTGAGTTTGGTTTCCTGTCCCACTAACCTCTATCATTGCTGTCAGAGAACCTGGGTTCTGTAGGTAGGGGAATGTATAACAGTCTTGAAAATCCTTTTGATCTCTGAGTTACCTTCATCGTAATATGACTCTCATGAGGCACAATGTGAGGAATAACACTCCAGGAAAATTAAGTTGAAAGTGACATGATTGTAACTTGCTTGGTGAACCACAAGTTAAAAGGCAAGCCAAAACAGAGAACAAAACTGAAAGACAGATGTTATTTACCTACTTCATAGTTTCTTAGCTTAAATCCAAGCAGATTGAGTGGATTCTTGAAGTTATGAACAACTAGAACAATGTAAATTCAATAATCTTTCAAAACTTAAAGTCATTTAAATAAACTATTTAAAGAATGATCACAATGTACAGTGTTTTTCACTGAATTGAATATTGTTAACAAATAAAAAGATCAGTAATCTCTTTAAAATATTTTTGACTTCCCTGTATAGAGAGATGCCATATCCTTGTATTACTTGATTAGGCTAGTAACTCTATCTGGCTCATTGCATGACAAAAAAAAAAATCAGACAAAATGCATAAAAGGAATAGACAAAAGACAAATTTTAAAAGATCCATGAATTACATTCAATTAAAACAATATAAACTGTAACAATGTATCTTGAAATGTAGTCTAACAATAATGTATAAGCATGAATCTGGTTGATGTGAATAATTCATTAGATAGAAATTTTTACACCAAAATTCTATACACATTGGGGAAATAAAAAATTAAAGGGAAAAATGTGAGATGCCCCTAATCCCTAAATCCTAGTTAATACATGGCATGATTCCTATTGTACACCACTGACACTATACAAATAAAAAAAGATATATATTATAGATATATATGAATATATACATATAAATATACATAGATCTTCAGAGTTCATGACTGAATAAATATTTGGTTAGACACTTCTATTGATTTTAGGGAGATTTTCTTCACAGCATCTGCAGATCTAGTGCAAGAGCAGTTCCTAAGATAAGACCTACATAGGGTTTCAATGAGAGAATTATAATAAGTGGGAAAAACAGCAGCAGTTTCATTAAAAATAACATGATTATTTAGAAGAAATAATAATAACATGATTCGTTAGAAGAAAATCACACCAAATAGGATTTTATCTAAGATTTCTAATATTTCAAATATGAATCTAATACCAAAGTTACAATAGTTATGCTGTTGCGGGAGTAAGAGTTAGCTTAAAATTATGTATTCAAAATTTTTATGTGATCATTGCATTTATATATTTATTTATTTACTACCTGATTGATACTAAATTTGGAACTTCTTAAAATGAAATTAAGCTTAATTATTTGGATAATTGCTACATTATTACCTTCTTTTCTTTCATTGGTTCCACATTTTATCAGCATGGAAAATTTCTTGTTTCATAGAAAGATTTTTCAAGTGAAGAGGATATCCATAGATCTATAGCAGTAAATATAATAAATTAGAAGCAAAACTAAACCAAACATTGGTCTTTCCATTGCAATATTTACAAATTTGTCACAGCTCTGGTACAGACTCCATGTAAATAATTGCCTAATATCTTTTTTTTGCTCTTTAGAAATAGAATATTTAAAGGAATTATCTTTAGCATGTATATTGATATTCGCTTTATTTGAAATAAGTGAATAGAGAGTATGTGAAAATACACTAACTGAGCCATGCAAAACACCCAGAGATCAGATGTAGGCTAAAATTGGCTACATACATTATTTTTTCTAATTATTTTTATTTAAAAAATTTTTTTAGGTTTATTTTTATTTTGAGAGAGACACACAGCATGAGTGAGGGAGGGGCAGAGAGAGAGAGGGAGACAGTGAATCTCTGTGCTGATAGCACAGAGCCTGATTTTGGGCTCAAACTCACAAACTGTGAGATCATGACCTGAGTTGAGATCAAGAGTCAGATGCATAACCAATTGAGACAACCAGGCACCCCTGTAATTGTTTTTAAATAAAAATTACTTATTTTTTTAGACTGTCTCTTTTCTCTGGCATTGCAAGTAATGTCACCTTATTTGTAACACATATAATATACTAACTTATAATGTAACTTTATTTAAAATATTTTTGCAAATAGAAATTTCACCATAAAAATTGAATAAAATATTTACACATTTTTAACCTTATTACAAAAATTCCGTTTCTGTCAATATGAATGTGGTTGTATTTTACAAGTTACCTTATAAAAATGTGCATAATTTGAGATTATGTAATATTTTACCAACATAATCATCTTAAATTTTGTCAGTTAGTTGTCTAGATTTTAAGTCATATTTTTCCCAATTCAAAAAAAATGTAATTTCAACTATTAAGGCATATTTTAAATCATGCATTTGAATACCCACATTCCCATTTTAAAAGACAAGTAAACAGAAATCTGTATGTCAATATTTAAAGAATCACAGTCCAAATATTTAAGAGATTCAAATTATTAAAAAATGATTCCTTGTTTAGCTCTTTACATGTATTTACTGTTTTAGCATATGAGAAAACAACTTCAATATATATAATATATAAATAAGCTTTACATTTCTAATTTATGAAATCATGTCAAAAATAACTGATCTTAATTTTAGTTATATGTTATTTGAACGCACAAAGAAATAGCTACATCAAACCTACTTCTTTGAACAAGTCTACTTATTATTAAATACTACTACCTATTAAAAACAAATAGGGATTTTACTTTTACATAATAAATAGCAATTCAAATGAAGCAATTTTTGATGAACATTAGTAATGGGAAACTGATTTGGTATTATGAAATGAGAGAAAGTAACAGGAGGAAAAGAACTTTCCCAAATATAAAAATTTAACTTCCATTTAATAATATTCATTATTTTGTAAAAGTGCTTCTTTTATTTTTATTCCTCATTATTCCATGAGGCTGGTACTCTTAATGTGAAATTCATTTTTCATACGAGTCTTCAGATTTATATTGAAATATTTGGATAATATTGATATATCTTCTAAAACAGAGTAATTTACCATAATTGGTTGTTATGAAAGTATATATTTTACAAACAAAAGCAAAATATCAACATATCTTAATGTTTTAGTGCTATATATTTTTATATCTAATTGGTTCTTATTTGTAAAGAAAATTATACAAATTTGCAAAAGAAAAAATAGTTAATAGCTAAATTATTTAAAATACAAAAAGTTATGTAGTTGTAGTCCAATAGTCTTTAATAGACAAAAACAGTGACCCAAAAGAATTTTAAAACGTGTATATTAAATATAATTTTGAGGAATTAAAACATGTGGCCATAAAGTCAAACAATTTTGCATTCTCACTGGGTAAATTCTCTAAGACATTAGAAGTAACTACAAGAAGTAAACAGTTCTTCTTCCAAGTGTTCATCAAAGTTAAAATGAAGTAAGTTTGAATGTTGAGAAAGAGTTTACATATTGATGTTGATAGAGTTTACAGATTGGCATCAAAACAGCTTAAAGACTTCTAAAATTGTGCTGTTTGGAGTTTGTTAGTGAGAATCTAAAGCCACTGTATTTAAGACTCTTGTTCTCTGTCTCTAAATTAACAAAATATGTAAGGTACATTTAAATAATTATTTTATTGTACCTCAAATATGAAGACAGCTAAAATTTTAACAATAAATATCATTTCCTAAATTATAAGTGAAGTGATATATCTAAAAGCTCAGAAAAATATGTCAATATCTATTCCAAAACTACTATATCCTACCGTCATCATATCTCATGACTAAATGCAGTGATATTTTAAAATATTAAAACTTTCTAGCTAAAATACACATGCAGTCAGCTCCAGAGAAAAATGTGTCCCTGTGCAGGCAACTGCTGGAAGGAAAGTATTATTTCTTCTGGATTGCTTTTTCCCTGGAGGTAACATTCTCATTAAAAGGATGAACTGATTTTCTCACACCCAGGGGAAAACACATAGTGCCCAGAAAAGCTTTCTAAATAGATGAATACCTCACCAGCTTAAAACACCAGGAGCCTATCTGTGAAATCCCTGCAAATTTTACCAGTACCTCCATTAAGACATGTTCTGAACAGTAATATAATTGCAGAACAGCAATCATTTCTTTTTTAATTATTGAAAAACTTAGCCAATTATACCAAAAAAACCCCATAATTAATAATTACAATTTACAATTGGGTTGTTTTATGTCTAAGTTCTCAAGATTTATTTCCATTTTTCCTTAACTATCAGATCTTTACTAGAAAAAAAGACTAAAATGAAGCCATTTGGAAAATATTTCTAGTGCTTGTTATTGTAAATATATTTAAAATTGGCTAGCATTCCCCAATGGTTTTCTAATATAAATTTGCATCCCAAGGTACTAAAGAGTCACCTAATGTTCTTATTGATGTTTTAGTCATCTGTGAAGTTTATGCCAAGGTAAATGGTGTTCTGATAAACAATTTAGGAAGTTTATAGTGCTCACTAAATTCACATTAGATCGTAAACATTTATAAATACCTATTTGTTAACTCAATAGGGGAGTGCCTAATAATTGCAACCTTTAGTTCTATGATCCATCTAGGGATACAGTTATTATGACAAGTATCCATTTTTCCTACTATACCCTTGTTTAGATGAATTTTGTAAGCAAATAAAAGACAGAAATTATGATCAAAATAATTCTGGATTATTCCTCTGTTACACTGAATAGAAACACAATATTTGTATAAAACAATATAAATGTTTTATGATGATATTAATAAGATTTTTCATTAGACACAAATGTCAGCTTGCTACATTTCCAATATCTTTCAAGACATTATTTTAATGTACTTGAGCTTCTGTTCTCTTCTTAATAAAGAAAGTAATAATTTAATTATTATGTTTATAGTGGATTTGTCATTACTACCATTTTAAATTCTAAACATTAGAGCTCTCTGTTTATAATATTCTATCAGGACTCCCTTAGCATTTAGGAGAGAACCCAGATTATCACTGAGACTAGTAAATAGCAGTTGTAATAGTACTTTAAAATATTGAGAATGGAAACAATTTCATTATTGGATTAACAGCCAAATTTATACCACAATAGATAAAATAAAATTAGTACTATCTATATTATTAATCATTATGTAGAAGAGCAATAAATTTAGAATATTAAAGTGATGCATGCTATATCACATATTTAATCTACCTTTTGTAATGAACTCTATAAAAATATAAGTCAAAGAACATTAAATATTATATATGGTACATATTATAATTCCATCTTTCTATATTTATTATGGAATATTATCTAACAAAAAATAAGTATGCCCAAAATTGTTTGAATTAAAACCAAAACAATGGAAATTACCTCACACATAATTTCAAAATGCGTTAGTTAAATGCAAACAAAATAAGCCAATGTAAGAAACAAATGTAAGCTAATTTAGAAACAGAACTCAATTTTTTTAGAAATAAATATTAATCATAAATTTTTGAAATACACTGAAAGCACAGTGTTACTATTTCAAAGAGTAAGGATATGTCATGATGCCAATAAAATAATACCAAGTCCCATCCTTTACAGAGAAGTTTTATCTTTCAATGTACTATAAAATATCTACCAATGACAACTTAATACTATAAAAAAAATCCCACAGTGAATGGAAAAATTAAAAAATACATTTCAAACTAATATGATATTAGAAAGAGAAGAAAAGATGTTTTTATCTGAAAGATATTATAATATCTTTCATAGATATAGTATAGATAGCAATGATAATTAGCATGTTGTTAGTGTTAGAAACAGTCACAACTGACATACACCCAGTAGAGACAACGGAAAGCTGAATTCTTAAGCTCTCCATAAATCACACACATTGTATTAGTTTTTACAAATTGTAAATAAGGCTGAGACACAAAGAAAGTTGCCAAAGGATAAACCATCTGTAAGGGAAAAATGAAGATATTTCAGAATTTTAGAATCATCTTTCTCCCTTGTTGCCATTGGCTACCATTGTGGTATAAAATAACGAATAATGTGGAACTATTATTTTGTTATTTCAGGCACAGCTTATTAAATATTCAATAAAGAAACAAGTTAAGATTACATGGTTGTTATACCAAATCAAGAGTAAAAATAAAAATCCAACTAACAATATATTAATATATCAAAGCTAATTCACGTTGTGTTGGAAAAATAACAGAGATGAAATCCAAAATTTCTTTACAAAGTATGTCAGTGTTTAGTCTTAAAAAAAATCTTAAAAGAGAAACACATTTGGAAAGTTTGGGAATCTCATTATATTTTCTCTTACTTCCTCTATATATACATCAGCTTGCTTCCTCTAGATATACATCAAAATTACAAACAAGTTATCACCAGCAGTTTGCAGTACCAGAGAATATCTTTCCTCTACTCGTTATTTTCTTCTACCGTAGTGAAAAAAATAGTCTTGGCAATTCTGTCTCCCCCTTTTAAAAACTTTTGCTCCTAAATCTATTGGATCAGCTTTTCCAAGTTGTATCTTCCATCCTTGAAATGATCCTCATAATATTTGATGTTTGACATATTTTCATTGAATTGACCTTTTGCACTGTTTTCAAGCACATCAGCAGTTAGACATTTGGGGAAAGGTTCTGTTGTGAGCTGTGATTTTAATTTTTCCTTTGTAATAACACACTCTTAAGTTACTGTTGCGGCTCCCCTTAAGATGTCCCAGGTCCTGTCAGAGTCAGGGCCGTTTGCAAAGTTGGCTCCGGAGACTCCTGGTCACTGTAAATCTTGTATTTATGTTTCTAATACAACATTCATATATAGTAAACTGGTTTTCTCTGGCTGTAAAACTATTCACTGTTTTTTCCCCTATACTTAATTTTAATTTCTCTATAGCATCAACTACATAGAATTTGCAACTTCATAAAAACTCTTGAGCTCCTAGAGAACACTGCTTGAAAATCCATGATTGTGATACATAAATTATAATACTGGAAGAACAGATTTCACTTAAACATTGTTAAAAGCTAAAATGCTCTCCTGGCCCAGCAGATAATATATTATATGAAGCTGCTACGTTAAGACAATATGAAGGGTGCTTATCCAGCCTAATGGTATTTGAATTCAAATTTATTTTTAAATGGAAATAAAATTGATCAAATAGTAGACAGATTTTTCAGAATTTAGACTGTGCCTTACCACTTAGTGAGCATTGCTTTAGTATTTATAAGTACACAATAGTGGTATTTGTAAACTACAGGTGCTACCCAGTTAATCAATGTGTGCAACTTTAAGTACATTAGCATTCAAAGAAATATTTCACCTCATATTTACATGTTTTGTATTAAAGATGGTTATTAATGAGTGACGAGTCCATAGTGACAATTTAATATCCATGTCCTCACACTCCCGCATTAAGCCATGCTTACAGAGTACTTGGATTGTTACAGTAGAAAAAAATGTGAGTAATCATATTTTTAATTTAATATTTTGAGGGCATGTCATTAATCTGAGGATACCTTTAAAATTCATGAAAGAAACTTGAAGAAATACACCAACATTTTCTTTTCAGCAATTGAGAGGTAAATGGTTTGAGTTGCAAGAATTAAACATAATAACAGAGACCATTTTCAATATGTTTAAAATTGAGGTTTTAAAGGAAAGGGTAAGTCAAAGCCATAATGTGACAACAGAATATTCAAGTGTAGCCTCTGCAAAAGATATCTTCCTTCACATGAAAATTCTTAAATGAAGTCAGAGTTCATTGTTAACAGTCAAAATATCATGTAAACCATATGGAATTAGTTATTTCACAAAATGTGTAGTTCTATACAAAGATGCTTCCTAAATGGTTTTCTGTATATAAAATTTTTAGTTTTGGAGAAGATATTTTAAGATTTTAAGATTAAGAAAATATTATTTATCTTTTATTCTTTTTTAATTTCCAAGGAGATACTTAATATTCATCTAAGACTTGGGGGTCCTTAATCCTAATAAGGTAACAAAAATTTCACTGCACTGATTGAATGAATTAAGATGACAGGAAGGTGAATGATTTAGAATAGTCTCTGACATATATGAGCAGTTTCTGGATCTGAGAGCTCACATTTCTAAGTACCTATGTAAATATACTATTCACTAGCTCTACAAGTTTGAAGATAATTATAAAACTGAAGGATACTACTTAAGTGAAATGAAACTTAACAGTGCTAGTTCATAACTTTATTTTAATATGTGCAATATAAATGTGAAACAAGAAAAAAACACTATGGCTATTTGTATCCTGTAGGGGTACTTCACAGGAGAAGAGTTCAGTAGTATAAAGAAAAACATGTACTGTAAATTTTATAATTGGCAGTGGAGATTTAAAGTTGATGTTAAAACTCAGGGTTTAAATACATTTGATAGATAAATGTTTCCCATCATTACCAGTTTTTTCAGAAGTGAAACACCTTTTGACTTTGGACTTAAATATAGTAAAAATATTCTGTTGTTGTAATGACAAAAAGCATAACTTTTACTTAGATTTTTAAAGAAATATGTCATTACAAGTAAAATATTTTGTTGATCAAATATGCATTTTTACATAAATTTATATTTAATATTTAAATGCTTAGTCTACATGAGCCTGGTGAACCTCTCATGGATAAAGCATGCTGGTCAAAAATTTTATTGTAGTATCTGACAAAGAACTTTGCTAATCAACTAACATGAATTTACTGCTACCCTTTATGTTTTATTTAAATAGGTACATATCTAAGTAGAAATTGAAAAAATATAGCAAATTTGGTTTCAATATCCAATATTAAGTGTTATTTTTAAATAAGCATAGAGTAGAATTTTTTAAAACTAGGTTAGTTGTAACTACAAGAAATTATTATTGATGGTTGAAGTAAATTTGTAAGAAAATCTACAGTGCATATTCCAGAACACTGAAAAGTCACCAAATTTTCTGACTTGTATATATATATGATTCAGTATTGATCACAATTAAATTTGAATTTAATTTATATCATGATATGTTGAAAATGATCTCTAAATAAGTTTGGCTAAAGTAAGTAGGCCAAGACATTAACGAGCCTTCAATTCAATAAAGCCACAATTCCATTTCTGAATAGGTTAAATTTTAAAAAGAAAACAATTTATCCTGGATAACATTGTTTCATAATTTTTACTTTTAGAAACACATGTAATTTTTAGACATGTACATGTTTATTTTGTAGTATAAATATACAATACTCCTTCATGTTCTGATAAAGATACCTAATTAAAAGAAAAATGCTTTGGAAGACTTGCATTCAACATATCACTATGAACATTATTTCTCTTTTATAAAACAAATTTCCTAATATCCAATAAAAATGTATCTGATATACTTAGCATTATGCAATATATCATTACATTTTAATTTTGACAGTAAATAGAAAATGAGAAAGTAAAATGATTTCATACTTGCATTACATCAATTCTTTATGAAATATTTATGTTTTGATCTTCAGAAAATTTTTAAGATGTAATCTAAATCACTCTTAAACTTAATCAAGGTTAAATATAGTTCCTTTAAAAAATGAGTATAAAATTATTCATTTTATAATACTGTTACAATTACCATGAGAAATATTTGACCTGTGTCTTGTAAGCCAAATAGTCTGCTATAAACAGAGGAAGAAAAGAGTATTATACTATAGTCACACTGAAACATTATACTGCATGAAATCATTTTCTTTCCCCCAGTCTAACATGCCTAAAGCATAGACCATAAAAGTAGAATTTGAAATAATGTAAAAAATTGAAATATAAAGAACTCCAGCTGAAAATTAAGTATGCAGTGCTCTTTTGGATAAGATGTATTTTTGTATGCCATACACATGCTACATGAACTGATGGAACTATCAATGGATGATCATAGAAAGGCACTAATTTGAATTAAAATAAAATTAATGATAAAATGCACAGTTGCCAATGCAATACTCAATGACATAAGATTCCTTTGGATATAGATGTCAGATATTTTTTTTGGTGGACTATTGCCCACCTACCTTCTTTAATTTTGTATGTACAAAAATACATATATTTGCATTTACAAGAAAGTAGAGAACTTTGAGAGGTTTGAGGAACTTAATCCATAAGTGAAATTGTTAATTTGATAACAGTTTGATTACCTTTTAACAACTTCTTATTCCCTTTGAAAATCAATTAATTAAATGCTTCCATCCAACATTTAAATCAGTTCTTTTGTTGTTTTTAGTTCTTCTTTCTGTTTTTATGTTAGTCTTAAAATTAGTTATAGTAACTGTTTTGCCACCCCCTGCAAATATCTTGATTTGGAGCCACCTGAAAAGTGCTGCAAGAGCACATTCCCAAATGAATTGGAAACATACTTGTGGTTGGTTTTATTTTCATTAATTTGGAGTTGTGTGACCCTAGGAACAATCCACTGAGCTCTTGAAATTAAGTAGCTAGTTTTTGGCATTTCAAACAAGGACTGAACTATTCTCGCTCTCCCCCTTGCCCTACTGAAAAATAATTAAAAGAAAGGATAAGACAAGAGGAGGCGGGAGGAAGGAGGGAGATGCAAGGAAAATGGACAAGAGTCTGGAAAAATAGAACTGGGAAAGAAACAGTACATATTTAATACGAATAATTTGTTAACAACATAAATCAATAATAAGAATAGAAATTGCGACACAGGGCAATAAACTGGTATCTTAAATTATGTTCTTAAGTTCTAACCTTTTCCACATTATGCGTGGATGTTTTCATTGCACATAATTTGATTTTCCTACTGAGGTTGAGCTAACAGTAGTTGAAGGACAGACCTGAATACCCAGGACATTTACCCAAATTTCACACTTCACATGTGTAAAGGTGATACTCTTGCCTAAACAAAAGATGTATTCCAAGTATATTTACGCTAACGTTGATTAACACATAACTTCAATCAACAGTTTAGCTGTAAATAATTTTGAATGCAAGCGAGCATACCAATTATCACATTTACATAGAATATATTTACTTTCTCTGAGATAATTTAAGTATTTACACTATGTTCATATATAGATAAAAATAAGATTTTGTAATGTCGATTTGGAAATATATTTGTATGAGATTATGCAACATATCAAATGGAGCAAGCACGAAGAGTAAGCTTAGTTTGCATCCAAATTTTAATTGATGCCTGAAACATTACATATTGTTCACCAAAATGCTACGGAGAGAATTTGCAGGGTTCCTTAATCCAATCATATACTGCTGATAGACCCAATTTAATTATTTACTCAGTGAACAACCTGAAAAACCAAAAATTAAAATATTCAAAACCACACAACTTGTGTTCTATTGTATATGTTAATACATTGGCTGGACACCGTGTATAAGGAGAAAGAATTCATTTTTATATTCTACACAGTTTCATAACTCTACATGTTAAAAATTTTCAAGTTTATTAGAGCAGGAATGAATTTACTTTTATCCCCTAAATACAATTGGGGAAAAAGATAATTTAAAAATTAGAAGTAACCTGTTTTCATAAACATATAACTGTTATTTTTGAAATTAAAATAAAAGGCTGGACACCTTAGGAAGAGTAGAAGTAGAAATGAGCTACCTAAAGAAAGGCTTTGTGACAAGATAATGGGCAATAGAGCTGGTTTGAATTAATAACATCATTTTGTAAATCTTTGAAAAATGCATCAACAAACCTTCCTTGGAGACTACTTATATCGTTCAGAACCACATTTTGAATTTTATGTAATTCTTATCTCTCACTTTTTATGCATCAATTAAGAAATAAAACTTACATTGAAGATTCCACTTTGTATTTATAGTTTATAATTTATACAATACTGTCATATCTACATATAATAATATTGAGGAAGTGATTTGGACATTGTAAAAATAACTTCCACTGTGAAGAAAAATTAATAACCGCCCCATTGTGAAGTCAAACGCTATAATTTATTTTTCTTTTATAATCTTGGATTAAATATGGAGGAGGTAGATGAAGAGTAAGGTACTGTTTTTTTTTTTTCTTTTTCATGATAATATCATGGCATTATTAAGCTTGTTCCTTTCCCCTTTGAAAAAAATTTTTGGAAGGAAAAATGTTGCACAGAATGGGGATAGTTTACTTCACTTGACCGATATAAGCATTACTACTTTTTTTTTTTAATTCCTCAGGGAAATTGTTACCACCTGTTCAATCTGAATTCAAGCAGTTACTGTCAATTTACTCATGGGTGAATGCTGCCTCTCTGTGGCAGAATGCCATGGAAAGTGTTCCTTAAACAGAAAGTTCATGAACAGCCCTTGATATTTTACACATTTCAGGTGAGATTATGGGAAGATCCACCAATAGCGATGAAGCACATGGCTCTTTAAGTTTCAGATTAATTCAAACATTTCCTACCCTTATCTATTAACCTAGATTCATTGGCAAACATTCCTCAGAGGTGAACAGCTCATATTTACCAACATTTCTGACATTTAGGATATAGATCAACTTGAGATAAAGTATCCTTTATAATTGTTGAAGGTAGTTTTACACATGTTAAAATTAGGAAAACTATGGTAATATGGGGAAATCAGGAAACTGTGAGCACTGTAGACTGAATAAATAATACTGACATAACAAAATATATATCATTGGGAGAAAAATGAATAGGCAATATATTACTTACCACGGTCCATGTATTAGATGTAAACCTCAGTAAGGAAAGAAAGTATACCATTGAAATTTCATTAATAAACACATTAATGCCACCTTTAGAAAAACATAATTCCCTGAATTTGCAAAGGCGAATTTTACATATATACATATATTTAAATTTGATAATTAGGGGAATTTTTTTATATTAGGAATAAAAGTTAGCTACTATGTCCTAATTGTTTATAATGGCGATTCAGTTGATCACACATAACTATTTCTTCTGCACCTTAAGTAATCATTACTTCAGTCCCTCATATTTTGACATAGTTATCAAGTGTTTATTCAGAAACTATTTAAAAAATTACATGTGCTGGGATACATATGAGACTGTAACAACAGTAGCCCCTGTTTGCGGCCATCATCATTGCTTGCTGCCCAGAGGGATAAAGACATTGTCTAGAGATTTGCACAGTCCATCAGTTGGTCTTCTGAGGTGCCAGGACATGTGGATCTGTACAAATGCAACTGAGTTTGGTTAAACAATCAAAAATCGGCTACAATAGTAGTCAAATCAATACATCATTTTGGTTGACTAATAAAAATACTTTTAAGTCTTCTCTAATAAAACCAGAAACTTGCACATGATTCTTACTCGAATGGCCCAATTAATTGCCCTATTATTTTTTTTTCTTTTACACACTGGGATACAATCCACTTTTTCCGTTTTAAATTACAGATTCAGTCGGGTGGGTTGCATTGGCTTTAAGATTTTCCCATTAAGCTCTCCATATTTTTAATGATTTAAAATGCCTTTCTGATATCACTCCAGTTTCGGAAATGCAGGTCCTAATATAGTGTGACACCTCTGTGAAAATCATAGGCTAAATAGTGAAGGAAAGAGAAATGCTAAATGTGTATATAAAAATAGGTGCTACAATAAAATATTTGTATATTTCATCAATAAGTTATTTTGACTAATCAATTATGGATCATATAGCTCTGTAATTTTAATGATTTGTCCACATCTATGGTGATCATTTTCCAGATCACAATACTTTTGTTTTTTAATTCAAATGTCCAGAATGCATACAAACACATCCCTTAAAAAGAAAAGTAATGAGATAGGAGGGAGGGAGGGAGGCAGGGCGACAGGGAAAGAGAGAGGTGGGGGCTGGGAAAGACAAAGAGAGAACAAACTTTCTATTAAAGTCGGGGTGTGCTAATCTCTCCACAAAAGCCATTTAGACCCACCCATGGCTTAAAGGGGAGGGGGAAGAAGAGGAGGGAGAGGAAAAAAAAGACAGAGTAGAATCTATGCGCCGCCTTCTTTCACCATTCTTAGAGCACTTTCAACCACTGCAAGAACAAGTCACCTGCGCAGCAAACTGCCCTCCATAAACCCGTCCCCTCCTCTCCCCCACACGCAAGAAGAGAAAGTGATGTGCCCAGTTTACACAAACGTTTCCCCCACGTGTAAAAACGAAAAGGAAATCGCACACCCTTCCAGTATCTTCCGCCGAAGCTGAGAATCTCGTGCCAAGGCACTTCACCCTAAACGTCGAAACAACACAACTGATCAAGTGTGTTCGCCGTGTGTGTCGGCTTGCTTGCTTGTTTTAAACGCAAAAGCTCCCGGGGAGTTTCTCTGCTTTTAGAACTGGCTAAATGTGGTCTGTTTTTCCAGCACTTCGAGGTAGTCCGGCTCAACGTTTAGTTTTGCTTTTAACTCCAGGTACTCGTTCCGGTTGGGTTCTACAAAGACCGCGCTGGGGGGGCTGTAGAGCACCGGATCCCGCAGCCTGCTGTCCCCGGCCCCCGGGTGCAAATACTGATGGGGGCGTCTCAGGTCATAGTTGGGGGAGAATGTGTAAGCAGCCGGGCTGCACGGGAATTTGGGATATTCCGGGAGGCTGTTGCCGGCGGGGGTGGTGGAGCAGTGTTTGTCTGGTTCTAAAATGCCCCTGTAAAAGCGGTCGGCGTCCTGCACCGGCGACAGCAGGTCCTCCCGGGGCTCGATGGTGCTGACGCTGTAGGCGGGACTCCGCAAGTGGCGGCCTTCCGGCCTCTCCTCGTCCCCGGGCTGCAGCTGCAGCGGCGGCGGGGGCTGCGGCTGCGGCGGCGGCGGCGGCGGCGGCGGCGGCTGCTGCAGGTGGTGGTTGCCGCCGTAGGTGACCTTGAGCTCGTGCAGGTCTTTGTAATCCTCCACGGAGTTGCCCTCCCGGGAGCGGTAGATGGGGTTTTTGCACATGTGGCCCAGCGGGTGGGGGATGTACTCGTACACGTGGCCCGCGGGCGTCTTCACCTTGGGCAGCGCGGGCCCGCGGTGGTGCGCGTGCGCGTGCGCGTGGCCCCCCGCGCCGCCGCCGCCGCCGCCGCCGCCGCCGCCGTACACGCTGTACTGCATGTTGAAGGAGCTCACGTCGGAATTGTTGGTGCTCGTGTGGTCGCTCTGGCTCTTCTTCCTGCGCTTCATAACCAACACGAAGAGGCCGGCGGCCACGAAGACGGACATGATAAACACCAGCAGCAGGCTGAGAATCAGCACCGACAGGGGCACCGACGACGCCCCTCCGCCCGCGCCCAAGCCCGCGGGGGCCCCGGTGCTGTTCAGCCGCACCGCGGGGGTGGCCGCGCCGGTCCTCGCCGGGACCTGGGCGGAGGAGGGCGTGGGCGTGGAAACCACGACGTCGGAGTAGTCTGGACACAGCAGCTCCGACTTGATGGCGCGCATGTCGGTCTCCGCGAACTTCTTGGGCGCCTTGCAGATGACCTCGTCCACCAAGACACCCACTTTGAGCTGCTCGACCCACAGCTTCATGCCCACCACGTCGCACGTACAATCCCACGGATTGTCATGCAGGTCGATTTGGATGAGTGACTTGAGCTGGTCCAGAACTCCACTCACGGGCAAGGAGGTGAAATGGTTACTCCTTAGGTTCAGCCTGAGAAGGGTCAGGCCTGAGAAGACGCCCGAGGGCATGGTCTGCAGGAGGTTGTTATTCAGAAATAGCAGCTGGAGGTTGGGGACCGGATCAAAAGTCCCCGACTGGATCTCGCGTATGAGATTGTACTGGAGGAAGAGATACTGCAGGCTCTGCAGGCCATAGAACAGCTCCGGGCTCAGCCTCTCAATCCTGTTGCCGTTTAGGTAGAGGCGCCTCAGGTTGGTGAGATCCCCGAAAGCGCGGTCCTGGATCATGGAAATGCGGTTGTTGCCCAGGTGTAGGAGGTCCAGCCCCGTCGCCTCCAGGAAGTCGCTCCTGCGCACAACCGCAATGTAATTCTCCGTCAGATACATCTTCTTGGGGTTGTAGGGCTTGGGCTGCAGCTCCGCGATGCTCTCGATTTTGCGCTCCTGGCAGTTGACGTTGAGGCCCAGGTCGGAGATTTGTAGGTTGCAAGTGCACGCGGTGGGACACTCCAAAGGCACCGGAGATTTGGTCTGGTAGGCGATGCTGGGGCCATAGTTGCTGTAGCCCAAGTCCTTGGAGGGCTGCCGAGAGGTGGGGCGCACTCTGGGCTTGTTGGGTTGGCGGGTCCCCTTAGGGGGCTTTAAGGGGGGTTTGTAAACAGCGGAGGAAGAAGTGGCCACGGAATTCACCGAGGCTGGGGTAGTGTGAAGATACCCCGTGGTGCTCAAAGGCGTCTGTGGCCTCATCTCATAGTCTGAAATAAGTTTCCTTGGGCAAAGTTCCTGCTTGGACACCTCGTCCAAATCCCGGCCGTGTAAGCGGAAGGGGGTCTCGCAAACCACATCCCCCACCAGGGCCGAGTAGGAGATGCTGTCCAGCCAATCCTTGAGAGAGATCAGCTCACAGGAGCAATTCCAGGGGTTTTCTTCCAGCTGTAACTCCACAACTTTATCCATGTGCTGCAACAGCCCTACGTAGGGCAGAAGTTTCAGCCGGTTCCCCCGCAGGTCCAAGTGCGTTAAGGGCACAAAACGGAAAAGGTTGTTGGGTAAACTGGACAAGAGATTGTCATTGAGGATAAGCACCTGCAATAAATGCAGTTTCCCAAAAGCATTGGGTTCAATGACACTGATGTAATTGTAATCGACCTGTAGGTACTCCAGGCTCTCCAGGCCGAGGAAGGTATCATCGCGAAGAAGTTCCAGTTTATTATTGTTCAGGTGCAATCTCCTTAAACCCCGCAGCCCATGGAAAGCCCCAGTCTCAATGTCCTGGATCACGTTGCTACCCAGATGCAGAATTGAAGCCCCGGTGTAATTGACAAACTCATTGGGGTAGAGACGGTTCAAAAGGTTTCCAGACAGCAGGAGGTGGTAGACTGGGAAGCGAGGAGGGCTAATTTCAGAGAGGCTGATGATCCCCCGGTTTTCACAGCTCACAGTTAAAATGCCGTCCTTTTCCTCACAAGGACATGCATTGTCACAGATTTCCCCATAGTAATCGATGGTTTCTGCACACGAAAGGACGAGAGATGTTAGAGCAAACGCTAGACTCTGCAGCATCCAGCTATGCATTTTTCTGTGAAGGTCCTGTTCCAGAGTTACTGGGGGGCAGCAAGTGTGCATTTTACCTCCTGCAGGGGAGAAAGGAGAAAGGGAAAGAACAGAATATGACAAAAATTTAAGGGACCGGTAAGAAAGTCTCTCTCTTCCCTACTACTATGTCTCTGAAATCCAGAAGGAGGGGATATGAATGACACCCTCCCCAATGGAACACCGACATTCTCCAGACTTTATTAATATCTGATATTCATTTTGATTTAAAGGCTGATTTAATTTCCTAATGAGTACAGCAGGAACATGCTGCCCTTTGCCAGCTAAGGGCAGGTTAGATAAAGTCCCATTTTAGTGTTTTCCCTGCTCACCCCCCCCCCCGGCTTTTCAAAACCAATCCATAAATATACATAAAATGGCTGTCAGTTCAGTTTCATGGCTCTAATTTAAGAGAAAAGAAGCTCCATTTTACAAGATTCTCAACCTCACCTATAGCAAACCTGTCTGCCTTTCTTTCAGAACCTCCTCAGTGAACAGTTCACCGTGAAGGTCTCCCATTTGCACAGAAAAGCAAGGAGTCACAATACTTGGGCTATTTTAAACCGTCGCTGGAAATGCCAGGGTGGGAACCTAAAGAATACTTTTCAGAGGCAAAAAAGAGATGTAAGATAATGCATCAAAAGGACCCAGAAGAAGCCCTTAAATCACCGATTGTCTTCAGGAGCTTTGAGTGTGGAGAAAAAGGAGAGCGCGTCCCTTTGATGGTGGACTTCACCACCTCGCTTTAAAGCACATCAGCGTCCTAATTGCATGCACGGAGCCACTTAGCAGCGCTTCTCTGAGGGCGCCCTGAGTCCACTTCTCCTCATTGATCATGTCAGCGACGCTCCCGAACCGCATCTTTAAGCCACAGAAATAGTTCCGCACGATGGATTACAAAGAACTCAGCGAAGGCATCCGCAATCCCGGAACAGCTCCCGGTACCTGGAGTTTCAGGAGGACGTTCCGGCCGCTTCCCGGGAATCAGCTCAAAGTAAACCCAGGACCAGCGCCAGAGCCTCCCTTACCGCCCGCTCCGCGTCGCTTTGCCACGAATGTAACACTCACGCTACGGAATTAGCAAATGTGGACCGAACTAGCCCCTCACCGGCACCCCCATCGTCTTTGGACTTGTTTATTACATTTCATTCTCAATGTTTTACTCTTCTTCCTTTGTTAATTTCCTCTTCTTCTTCTTCCCACCCCCCCCGCCCCCCCACGGAGAAAAAGGCACTCAGGCTGATTAACAGGCAAAATAGAAAGGGAAGAAGAACAGCAAGTGACATAGGTCTGCGCTTTGATATCCGAATTTCATCTCCTCCAGGAATCAATCTACCCCCTCCCCCTCTTCTTTATGGATTTCTTTTTGTCCTCTGAAAGGCTTCCTTGGACTTCCTACTTCGGGTCGACAGCGGTACTCAGAATGGAAAAGAAAAAAAAAAAATAGAGTGTGTGAGTGTGTGAGTGCGTGTTGTGTTGGCTGCGACGGGGGCGGGGGGGCGGGGGTGAGGCGGGAATTGGGTAAAAACGCTGGGCTCTGGGAACCCATTCGTTTTCTCCAGTCAACCTTGCCTTCGCCTCGGCACCACCGAAGTCTGAGGTCGAATCGCAAACCAAACTAAAGCCAAGACGTGTCCGAGTCACGCGTTCAAGCCTCGCTCCCCCGGCCGCCTCCAGCCCGCTTTATTAAGAGCCCCTGCATTCGCACGCACGTGTGCAAGTGTGCCTGAGAATCGTTCACGTGTGGCCACCCAGACGTGCGGAGACGAATCCGAATCACAGCGTGTAAGCCTCGCAAGTATCTCCGACCTCCCAACGCAACCGCAGACGCCTCCTAGCTTAAAAGCGGCAAAAACACCCCCTATGGAAAGCAAAACGTTTACCTTGAAATTTCAGCTCTCTACGGGAGGAAATTTGCACATCCATTCAGCGGGGATTGGGTCCCCTCCCCCTCCTTCCTCGTCTTCCCCGCCCCCCTTCACCTCCCAGCCTCTCAGACAGCCCATCGCAAATTGTGTCCAGCCGGCGTTAAACTCGAGCGTTTACAACTTTAATTCAGTCCTGGGTAGCCGGGGTCGAAGAGCCTCCTCGCACCCCACTCTCCTCCCCCTCCCCCTTGCCACCAAAGGAACCCGAACCTTTGAGAAAATAAAGTTGAATGAGCCGGAGAGGGCTGACATTCTGACTGGGAAACGCACCTCCGATGTAAATTCGCGGGTGCGTTGCACATTCTCGGATTATCTGATTTTTTTTTTTTTTTTTTTTTGAGGACGGGGGCGGAGGAACTGTATTTGTTTGCCCCGAGGAACGTAGACCCTAGACCGTCGCCCTGCCCATCCCTGCATTCAACAGAACGGGGCTGCGTGGCTGGAGCCCAGCACCCAGGCCCGGCCCGCGGCTCTGCGCACAGCTGCTCCCACAGCGGCCCGGGCAGAGCACCCGGAGTTCCCGGACGCGAGGCGCCCTGCCCCCACTCCGCCCCGAAGCAAAGCGAGGGAACGGGAAGGAAGGAGGGGAGGGAGGGGAGGGAATGCAAGCCATCCCGCCGCCACACACACACACACACACACACACACGCTCACACACACGCACACACACACACACACACAGGCTCACACACACCAGCCTCTTTCTCAAAGTAAACGGTAGACTTACCCCGTTTCACATCTCCAGGGCCCGCTCATCTTAGCCGCCCCTATAAAAAAAGACCTCTCTGGGGTGTGCACTGGCCTCCCGGAGCCCAGGCAGGGCAGGAAGGCGGCGAGCTGCGCGGTCCGAGCGGCCGGAGGGAAGCGGCTCCCGGACGCCGCCAGCCCGGGGCCGCCGCCGCCGCGGTGGCGACCGCGGGTTCCGGGGCTCCCCACACGGCTGTCCCCGGCAATCTCCGCGGTCGTCAAAGCGGGCAGCGGGGTGGGGGGGGGCAGAAGGGGGCGATCGCGAGCGGCCGGCGGGGAAGGGAGGAGGGGGCGGCGGAGGACCGGCGGTGGAGGCGCCCGGCGGTAGGGGCCGCGAGCCGGCGCCGGGCGGGGCGGGGAGCGAGCTGTTGGGGCGGGGGAAGGCGCGGAACCCGGGGGGGGGCCGTGAGGGCTGGCAGGCACCGCCGGCCCCCCCAAAGTGCCGGTCAGCCCCGCCGAGCGGGCGCAGCCGCTCACACTCACGCTCGCTCGCACACGCGTTCCCACCCGCGCCAGCGCGCGGTCGCGGGGTCCCAGGCACCCCTCGCGGCGCTCCCCGGGCGGGTACTTACAGTTGCCATCTGCATAAGGGGCAACTTTCTCCAAGCCGGCAGCAGCCGCCGCCGCCCCCTCCAGCAGCCTCCGGCTCCACGCACCCTCCGGCCTGGGTTCGCTCCGGCCGCCCCTCCCCTCCCCCCTCGGCTCTCCTCCTCGCCGTCTTCACCACATTTCCCCCTGGTCAGTGGCGCGCGCCTGGGGACTAGCCAGAGGGAGCGGGGCGCGGGGGTGTGCATGCATCGCCCGCCTTCTTCTTGCAGCGAACACTGTACATGGTAGTGAGGGGGCGAGCAGAGGTGGCATCGGCCCCTTGGCGACTCCCGGGGCTGCTGCGGCTCCCGCGCCGTCCTCCGCCCCCCGCGCGGCGGCGACCACCACGCTGGGCTCCCGCCGCCGCGGTCCCCTCTCCGAGTCCACGGCCGTGGCGGCCCCTAATTAGTATTTGTACGGCTCCCGCATCCTCTCGGCAGTTTCACTGCCCAGGTGTTTGCAGGGGTTTTTCTCATCCCTTCCCCAGATGCGGCGCACGATCGTCATGATTTGGAACTCTCTATCTCCGACATCCTTCAGGGGGCCTGGGGGGACAGGAACAGCGTTGTTCTACGCCTGTGGCGTGTCCCGGCAGCCTGGCGCCTCCAAAATACTCAGAGACAATCGCTTCTTCCCTCCCGGGCGCTGAAGACGCGGCAACAGGGTAAGCATCCCCGGGGCCTCTGAGACATCTGCTCCGGCGCGGGCGCAGGGCCCCGTCCAGTGCACTTGTTTATTGTCGCGCCGCCGGGGCGAGCCAAGCTGCAGCAGACATGATGGGCCCGGGGCGAGGCGGGCGCGCGGTGGCCGATAGGTGGCAGCCGAGGGCGAAGGTGTCCCTGGATTCGGGCGGCGCAATCGGAGCCCCCCTTGGATGTCACAGTCGTGGGAGACAGAGGAGTCTTGGAACCTGTGCGTAACTCGAGCGTGGGACTGTGCAGTCCTTGGATTGAAAAAGGGAGGAGTGGAAATAACCCGGACAGCGCCAGGCTTGTTGGTGGCCGGAGACAGATGATGCTAGCTAGCCCTGTGCTGGTCGCCTGCCTTCCTCCTACCGTTTAGAGTAATACTGCACCTGCTTCTGTCTCACGTACTTAACTCTAAAGGAAGAGGGAGTGGTTCATCCTAGCTGCAAACGAGGGCGCTTCTATGTATATTACATATATTTTAAGAATTGCGTTTGATAAGTATGTCTGGGCGATGCAAGGGAATGTTAACGACTCTCAGAAAGAATGTTTATGAATATATTTGGTGTGTACTAAAAGGCTGGAGACCCCTAAATAAATGCAGTATCGATAGAAAGCGAGTTTCTTGAAGAGTCACCTGCTAAACTCTACTCGCATCATCTCTACAGTAAGTATTCCTGGCTCTTGCCGATGAAACCAGACACCTCCATCCCCAAGAAGGCGGGGGGCTCTTCACATTCATAAAGCATATTTCCTGGATTTGTTATATTAGACCTACAGTCCTTCCCGGGCATAGGAAAAAAAAAAGTTGATCATAGTACGTGGCCCAATGGAGGCTGAGTGCACATGTGCCTATGATAATTGGGAAATTTTACCATTTAAAAATATTTCATCTATCTTAATTTAGGATTCATTATGAATTAATTTTCTTTTGGAATCATCTTAAACATAATTGATATTGTCTCCTTGATAATGTTTGGGATGCTATTGTGGTTATAATATCTTGATTAAGTATAGGATTATAGAGTATATATAGTATACTATATAGTGTATATATATGTGTGTGTGTATATGTATATACATATATATATATATAAGCAAACATATCTTTTCACATCTTCTCTGTGTTGAATTAGAAGGAGTATTCTAGAGGTGGTGAATATTGCAGCCTACTGAGGTTTTGCAACATTTCTTGCAATTTTTTCTCAATCTGTTTTGCAAATGTTTTTCAGTTAATCCATACATACTTTGGAAACAATTTTATTTTGCTTAAATTCAAGGCATGTACAAGAGAGGGAGAAACAAAGTAATCTGTAATATCATTGAATAATACGGTAAAATCTTATAATAGAATTTCCTGTAAATTTAGAAACATTTGGCTGGGGAATGAGAGCCACTTGCTATAGGTACTTTATATAATAAACAGACAACTTAAACTTCATCCACTAAAGTCTACACTGTATATTTTATTTAGTCATCATTTTCTAACATGATATAAATATTTTAGAATATTTATTTTTAAAGTTGAAATGTTTTTATATTTTTAAATGAATGTGTTAAATGGTCATGTTTTAAAAATTACATATTACTTACAGTTAGAAACTTTTGGCATATCAATATTAAGTTTTATCACAGACATAATTTTTGATGTGGACAAACTCTATAGACATTCTGTGTATAACATGGTTTAATCAATTATTGGACTTTTCAAAATAGCTGTAGTATAGTTTTAGCTAATTATTTTATTGCTTTCATAAATCTTCAAAATTGTATTTGGTTTAATTTTTGATTTTCAATTAAAGTATTTATTTCCTACTTAAAAATAAACTGTATTGAGCTAAAAAGTTTTAAATATGGTAGCAATTAATCTAAGTTATAGTTTTGTTAGAAACAATGACATAAACATATTACAGTTTATTTCTTGTGGTTCAAATAAACAAGCGATGACAACTTTCTACCATGTACTTCCCATGAAGGATGGCCTCAGCAGCCGTCATTATGGTTAACCGCTAGGTGTCTCTATAAGCTGCTCTGCGGGAAAGTGAATTTTGAGGAAATGCAGTGACATGCAGAGACCAAACAGAACTTCGGAGGAAAAACATCACAGAAATAAGGAAAATCCTCGTTTGCTAGTCTTTGAACTCTTATTTGCTTTGAATATTGACTATGGCCAGAAAGCAAATAAATGAATCATGCAACAGTGATCAAATTTAAGCCAAGACTTTCATCTACATGAGCAAACATGTCTGTTTCAGTCGGTACTAAACAATATAGTCAGAGGAAACGTATACTTGCTTTCACATAATACTCCAATGAATGCACAGGATTTCATAAACACTTTGAGGAACTAGAAATGCAATGATTGATCAAAGAGATCCCTCCAGAATTAAGAGCATGATATTAAATTAAACATTATTTGATTGAATTGGTTGGATGTGAAAAACTGAGAATCTTTGTCTAAATATTTGTGAACATATGTATGCATATTATAATTAATCATGCTCTAGTATAATCATAAATGCATTTCATATATGGTAATACATTTGGCAATAATTAGTGTGAATTATGGACATAGTGTGATACCTCCCTAATAAAATTTAAATTCAAACCACAATTAGCATACTTATCACTTGAAATTGACCATATATCTTTGTGAATTCATATTCATTATTACCTGGAATTGTCATTTTCCGTTTTATCGACTCTTTGGATGAATTCTTATATTAAATGATTTCTTAAAATATCTCATCATATTACGTCTGTGTATTGTTCTGTGATTTCCTTAGAATACTAAAATACTAAGTCAAGAATTATAGTCTCTCATGAAGTAACTTAAAAAAGATTATAAAAAGGAAATTTTTTGGTGATAGTACTGATATTTTGTAGGGACTAGCCAACGTTATTGAAATCTAAGGCAAGTAGACCTTGCATTTTTTTCTTCCATTTCTTCTAGTTAGCCTACCTGGTGACTTAAGATTATAAAATTTAATACTAGCTTCCAGACTCCTCCAAAATTAGCTCTAATAGAGTACTTTTGTGATAGTGTAGCTAAAAGATCTATACAACCCTATTTGGTAAGCAACACATTTTTCAGATATGAATTATATGTTTAATGTTTTTGAAATTAAATTATATATATCACATATTCCTAAAAGCAGAAAAGTTTCTCCTGGAGGTGAACACATTTAGTCATCTTTTTCAATTGTTTCTCTATGTAATTGATAAGCTAAATAACCATAGTATAGCATATTTTTGATCAGTTTGGTACATATGGATTTACAACAATCGAAATTATCATGCAGTGATATTTATCAAATTCAAATGGCTTGCTAAACTGATTAATTTCAGCAAGATTACTTATTCACTTATAGATTTAATTTCTTATTTACAGTCTTGAATATTTGCTGTCAGAGGCATAAGAGAAAGATGTACATAAAATAGTCAATTTTCTTTCTTCTTCCATATACCTCCTTGTAAATATACTCTGATCATCTTTTAATAGATTAGGTAGTAAAACCCTCTCTTTGGAGGACAAATTGGAAATATCTTCCAGACTTTAAAATGCATTTATATTTTGAACAATTATCTTTTCAGAAAGTAGCCTGCAGGTGTACAATATTACATATACAATATAATGGACATGTAATGGACATGTACATGTAATATACAATATTAATATGTGAGAATAGTTGCATTTGTACGTGACTGAGAACAGCTCACATGTCTAAGTGAAAAGTGGTACATATCTATCTATACCTTGGAATACTCTTCTGCCTTTAATAAAGTGTATGTAAGAGTATGTTTCTGTCCTTGTTAATAGTGTGCATAGCATCATCTATGTACACTGTTGGGGAGGAGGAGAGAATCTTTCTGGAAAGATACACAAATTCAGTAATAGAGTTCACTCTTTGGGAGAAGACTGGGGAGTCTTTAGGAGAATGAAAAATTTTCACTTTGCATTCTATTTTTTAGTATTTGAAAATTTCAATCTACATGCACATTTCCAATAAAAAAATTTCAAAATATATGTACTTGAAAAATAAGGATATTATAGAAGGTCCCTAGCTTAAATGGTTTGGTCTATAATTTTTCAACTATATTATGGCGTGCAAACAATACACATTTAGTAGCAACTGCTTGGAGTTTTGAATTTTGACCCTTTACTGGGCCAGTGATATGTGGTATGAGCCTCTTTTGTGATGCTGGGCATTGGAGTAGCAAGCCTCAGCTCCCAGCCAGCCAAGCCATCACAAGCTAAACAATCCATAAACTTAACAACCACTCTGTACCCATATAGCCCCCATTTGTCACTTTCAGTACAGAATTTAATAAATTACATGTGATATTCAGCCTATTTTTATAAAATAGGCTTTGTGTTAGATGATTTTGCCCAACTATAGGCTATATAAGTGTTCTGAGCACATTTAAGGTAGGCTAGGCTATTCAGTAGGTTAGTATATTAAATGCATTTTCAACTTGCCAGGGGTTTATGGGAGCATGACATAACCTTGTAAGGCAAGGGAAATCTGTATTTGGAACAATGATATGGGAAGTGGTAGAGAGCTGAGGATGACTTTACCATGTTAATCTCTGTCCTGCAGTTGTCAAAACTATTTTCTCTATGACACATTGCTATCAATGAAGACACTGAATATGTTTCTAAATATGTGACCATAAATTAATTAGTTAAGATGTTTTTTTCTTCAGAAGTCTAACATGGGACATTCAATTCTAGCTGCCATTCTTAACTCTTAGAATAATAATTAATAGAAGCTAATTTCCCTTTCCTTCTCTATGCAGAACCATGCTGGGTACTGGCAACATTACCTTTATTTGATGCTATGGTGGGTGAAGGGAAAGATCAAAACGGTTCTCTAAGGAAGATAAGTGATTAAACTTGAAACTGTCAGCAGCAGATCTTTACTGCTATCGGCAGGAAGATGAGTGAGTGTGTGATTGTGACATATTTTAAGTATACAAACCATCATCAGGCCCTGTTAGAACAAAGGCTGATGCCATCTGCTTATATTCGCATTGAAATATGCACATTCCACTGGAAAAGAAGCAGTTTTATTATATAGCTAGAGTAGCTTTTCTACATGTCTTTCTATTAGAGCTAGGATTTGTATCTTAAGACTGATCAGTTCTTGGTTCTCATATACCTCTAGTCCTTTTTAGGAAAGAAATCCAAACAGGCCTTATGTATATCTATATTTACTGTATACTTTCTGGGTTTTCAGAGAAAAACAATTAACCATCCTAAAACACAGTTTCATTACAAAATTTTCAGAAATGCCATTGCCTATAGGAGAATGTCTATATTGACGATACGTTATTCAACTTTTATCAACTAGGGTCTTTCATTCAAGAGGAAACTCTCATAATCTCTCTGTCCCCTCAAAACAAATGAGCTTCCCCAGCTCCAAAACTTTGGTTTGCACTGCTCATTCATCTAACTGGCTCTTCCCTTTTCTTTCAGCTATTGTTCTAGAGAATTTACTGTAAATCCTCTCTTCACCAAAAAAATATTTTCCGTCCACTCTAACCAACATTGAAGACTTGCTTATCTGAACATTTTCTTCCATTGCCTAGCACTTGCCTAGCAAGTTTTCTATTTCCTGATTAAAGTTGCCATTTTCTTCTGTACTGGGTTATCATTTCTTATTGAGCGAAGAATTTGAGTTTCTTGCCCCTCAAATAGTCAAAAACTGAGCCCCGAAAAACTCTTTGTATACACAAGAAATGCATGTCCATTTTTTAATTTTTTCATTCAACAAATATTTATTTACTATATATAATGTCCTAAATCATATTATGTTTGAGATAAAATAATTGACTCATATCAGGGTAGTTTAAGGATTTCAGGGTCATTTTTACTTTCCGATAAATCATCTACATTCTCTAGTCAAATAAATGAAATATAACATATAAAAATACCACTGTATATTTTTATACAGTCGGTTAAGCGTCTAACTTCGGCTCAGGTCATGATCTCACAGCTTGTGAGTTTGAGCCCTGTGTCAGGCTCTGTGCTGACAGCTTGGAGACTGGAGCCTGCTTTGGGTTCTGTGTCTCCTCTCCCTCTGTTTCTCCTCAGTTCGCACTCTGTCTCTCTCTTTCTTGCTCTCAAAAATAAGTAAACATTAAAAAATAAAAAAATACTATTGCATAAATTGTATACTGGAATATACATATATTTGCCAAGCCTCTATAAAAATGTTTTTGGACAGCATTTTCCATAATGATGGAGTTGACCTCTATTTGCATTGTCCAGTATGGTGAGCATTAGCCGCATGTGACTCTTACGCAACTGAGGTGTGGTTGGTGTGACACAGCAAGTACAATTTTAATTCTTAAGATTTTAACTTATTTATATGTAAATAACCACATGTGGCATGTGGCTAGCATATTGGACAGTGCAGAACTAGGGTATAAATCCCTAGAAGGCTGCAGCTGTGTTTCTTACACAATTTCTGGGATACCTTGAAAGTCAATCAGTATGAACAGCTGTACTCATGAGTAATGATGGTGATTATGAAACCCTCAATAAATAAGGACAATTATGATTCATGTTTGGCAAGGGGCCTGATTTGCATTCTGTTGAGGGTCTCTATTCAATTCATTTAAATTGCATTCAGTTGAAGACTCCTGCCATTCTTTTAAAGATTTCAAGGCATTTTACAGGCATTTCAAAATTCCTTATTACATCCTTAGTACAACACTATAAAGAAGGCAAGGTAGATTATTTTATATCAATAGAATTTTATTAGAAGATAAGTGCTTTTTATGTATGATGAAGCACTCTCTAAGGTTCTTTTCTTCAGATCACACAGCGGGATGTTAGTAGAACCGGAGAAGAAAGTTCTAAGTGGGTATTTTGCTTCAAGCAACTCTCCTGGAATAGGCTTCTTGTACAGAGAAGTCTGCTAGTCAGTAACACACCTTCACTTGAACTCTTACATTCCACTCTTTGAATACAAAAGCTCTATTTTGAAGTTAAGTGCTGTTTTGCCCAAGTAGAGTGGACAGAGTTTGGACAAGAAATTATAATTAATGAATTTATAGAATGCAAATATGGCTTCTAATTTCCATGAAGATCTGAATAAATCTCAGTTTAAATAAAGCCATATTTATATATTTGAAACAGAGATATAATAGCTTAGCAACCAGTCCTAGTTATAAATTATTGTAATATTTGAGATAAAGTTTTGTGTTTTCAATCAGCTTATCTAAAATATTAATAAAATTGACCTATATTTCCATTATTATACTTCTTCTGTGGGCAAAATCAATATAGCTTCAAAAGAAGCATGAATTGCTTAAGAGCTTAGTTCCAAAATTGAGAGAAAGCTATCAAATCCATAGCAGTACAGTGGTACTCAGAGACCTCAACTCCATTCTTGCTTCTGGCTTGGCAGCAATTATACACTTGTGTTTATGCAGAAACCTCTCTGGGTAGATTACGTATTATATATATAAAAAAGTTACTGTGCTTCTATTCAATGGACCTTCGCACAACCACACTGGTTAATCAAATGATAAGTGTTAAAACGTCCATGGAAGAAAAATATAATTAATATCCAAATTTTAGACTTTAAATTATTCACTCTATCCTAAAATGTAAAGTTGTTTTCATTTAAATAAATATTAATAATAGAACAATAACTTTGGAATGGTGTGCATTTTGTGATAGATGGATCTATGACAGCTAATTTTTGTTTAATATTACATGATGCATTTTTATCCTGTGATCAAAAACATCTGTCAATCTAATGATGCTTCTACAGTGAAACTAGATTCATAGTTACTATCCTGTGACATATTATAATGTATGCTACAGTTTTTATTGATGGTTATATATCCCAATGAACAAATGACCAATTTGGATTTGAATCACTAGTATAAGAGGCATGATTCATTGTACATTCAATCTGTGTCCATAATTGCAATATTATATGAGTAGTGACTGCTATGAAGTCAGACTTTAATCAATGACTATACTGCAACTTGAGTGTATGTAAATATTAAAATTTATTTGTAGGTATTTTTATATTTAAAATTTTTCATTATAGTATTTATTATAGTAGCATTTACAAGTCATCTAGTGTATAGAGAAAGGGAGGCTTAAATTTACTTGTCCCAAAGAATAGGAATCTATTTGACTAGGTTTTTCAATCTGTAATTTTATTTACCAGCCACAGTTAACACAAGCATCAACAAGCAATTCGGACATCATTTATAATTCAAAATCAATCAACTAAAATGTACGCATGCCTACAACATACAATAGTCATTTGCTACGTGCAAGCTATTTTATGTGATGGTCACATTCTTTCATGTAATTATTACAACAACTTCACCTTGTCTCAAAGTAGTTGGTGATATTCCATGTTCCATACAGACAGTACCAAGCAGAACTATACTATGATATGAATTACAGGGACTCTTAGTATTTTTTTTTATTTTTTTTAAATTTGCTAATTTAGATGCACACTGTTGGACTTTTACCACAGTTTAAAGGAAAAATGATAATAATGTGTATCAATAATTAGTAATGAACTTTAATAAACATACCTTCAAAGCGATTAATCATTTCTATAATGTTGACTGTTTTCTGAGAAAGTCAGCAGTAGAAATACATTTCAAATTATTAATACATAATACTACTCTCATACATAAAATGTATCTTAAACTGATCATTAAATATGTTAACAAATATATGTCTAATCAATGTCTATTGTTCTACCTTAAGAATACAAAACCTATTATTAACTACCAGGAGTTCTTGTCACAGTAATTAGAATACATAAGGTTCATAAAACAATATTTTGAATACATATATTATATTTTTCTAAAGTAAAAAAATGTCCCTAATAGTAGGTTTTTCTATTTCTGAGCTTTTGACTAATTATTACTTTATGTTTAGTAAACCCATAGTCAAGGTAAGCATTATATACCTGCTAAAAAAAATCAATAGTAAAATACTAAAATGGCTCCTTTGAAGAGGACTCATACCAATCCTTTCATGCATAAGTTTAAGGATACAACCCCATGACCCTTTGGCATATGAATTTGTTATAGAAATAATATAAAATTGAAAATGGCATAGCACATATTTCCTAAGTTTCTTCAAACAGTACATACAATGAGATAATCTCACTGATATATTAAGTTTCTTAATAATTGATAAAGCACTTAAGCTCATTAATCACAAATGACTAACACTCACTACAAATAACTATACTTTGTTATTTTCAACCATCTGATCTTACCCTTATGGATAATCCATGTCTAATAATAGTCCAATTTTGTTATGAATGTCACATGGGTGACAGAAAACTCAAAGAAAATATTTGAGTTTTGGGGTATGTTAGTATTTCTTCAATGTAAGTAAAGTTGAACATGGAATGATTTGACATAAGTATGCATCTTCAAATATTGAAAATTTACAAATACTACATTTATCATTGACTATTACTTCATCTATTTATAGCTATACTGAAATAAATATATGTAGAAAAGATACAAGAATCTGTCCACGCTAGCAATTTATGACGTTTCTGACCACCTTCTCCTAACATGCACGCGGGGAGTCTGCGGCAGCCCTTGAGAATGCATCTTGGAGTTTTTCCAGAAACTCTGAGTCAAAGAGCAATGTCTGCATTCACAAAGAAGCATTCACAGCTGTCAGAAGTTAAATGTCCATGAGACTCATAGTACAGCTGCAGGGCTTCCAATACACTGACAATGTCTGTGGAAACTAGAATTTGATAACTAGTTCTTCCATGGGAAAAATACCGCAGAAGAATGATTAATCTTTGCCTGACTGATAATGAATAATTATGCATTCACAGTACATGAAGCATCATTGTCCTTCATTACTTAGCCTGCAGTGCTTTTGCTACTATTTTTCACTACCAGAGAAAGTACGCTGGCTGCAATAAACTGTCAATGAACTTCTTGTAGACAAACACCTGCGGACACCTGCTAGCAGCGGGTGTGTCAGATTCAGGATCACAGAAATTGCAGCATAAGGCAAAGTCTGCAAAGCAGCACCCACTCTGAGTGAGTGTGTGAGAGCATGCATAACTGAAGAGATGTTTGCATGAGCAGGTATATTGTCTTTCCATCTATGCTTAATAAAATGAAGCTGAATCCCACCCCCCCGAAATGTGTAATACAGTTGGGCAGAATAATAGAAGCAAGCTACATCTGCGAATAAGGTTTTAAATTTGGGATGATTTATCCCGATTTATGATTAGATGTTTCAGGACAAATGTTTACTATGCTGAAAATGATTAGCCATATACTCTCTATGCCCATATGGTGAAACAAGTCATTCAGATTCTGAATTACTTTAAAAAAATTAATATAATACTTTTTAAACATATATGAAAAACTCTAAAAAAGTTTATAAGTCCTTTTGTGTAATGGTTTAAGTGAGGTCTAAATGGAGGTAAGTGGATTAGCTCATCTTTGACTAACTATTCAACTTTATGATTGAATGGAGAAACCCATTTGAAAGTATAGCAGTTTTTAATTGTTGAGTCACTTAGAAGATCAATAGTCCCTAAATATAAAGATCTGGTTCCTAAACTCTAGTGAATTATTGAAGATTTACTTCAAAGAACTTTTTAAAATTACATCTAAAAGCAATAGCAATTAGCTTTTTTTTAATGACAGTTTTTGAGTATTCCAATACACTGTTTTTAGAATTGTGGAATGAGAAATAACGAAGAAAGGTAGAAAGCTAATCACATTAAATTTTAAAAGGAAAAGATGGGGTATTATTTCCTCATTTAAAGGACCCAAACAGTGTAAATGTTTGAACCAAAGTGCACCTCTGGTTGCTGGAGAATTAGACTCCCAGAAGGAACAGAAATGTGAGTTAACTTGATAATTCACTTATTCTGAAAAGCACAAAACGAAAATAAAACACTAACAACCTCAGGCTCCATGTTACTTTGGCAGCATTTCATGTCATTTGCATGAGGCCTTCCTCTACTGAATGGGTTATCATGAAAAAAAAGCTTGAAGAGCTTTATTATACAATGAGAGCAATAGGTAAGCAATGAAGTTGCATTCTTATCATGTGTGTTCACTGGTGGAATAAAACTATGAAGCCAAAAGATTAATTAAATTTATGGAGATAAAGTGATGACAGTGTCCTACCACTTTGGCTACATGCATGTTAATTTATGCATGTTAGAGATTGCTCACGGTGCCCGCGTTCCTATTAGAGGCTTCATATCTCTGCATTTTTGATATCACTAACGTACTATTAGGACTTCATATTTTGGAGGTTTTTGTGAATTTGATAACATTTTAACAGAAGATATAATTAAAATGTGGAATATTTTCCTCAATGTCATTTGGATAGATATTTTAAAAGAGGAAACTGGACAAAAATCAGAAGTGTATAGTTTCTTTTAACCCTTTCAAATTATTGTTTAGGAAAAAAATTGGTTTAATGCATTTAGGATATATATCCGTTTACTATTTTAGAACACAGAGGTATGGGTCCTTTTTGATTGGATTGATACTTTTTACCATGTGATGGGCTTTTTCAAAGATGGTGAGTGCAGTGATTAAAAGCAGAGGTTTGGGTAAATCAGTTCCATTTCTGCCATTTAATGACTGCTTAAAATATTGTGAATTTATTTACATCAGTTAATTACTTTCATTTGTCATGAGGATTAAGTGAGTGAATTCATACAAAATATTTAGCATACTTCTCTGCACATTGTAAGCACTGAATAAGTGTTAGCTGTTCTTTTGTGTTATATTATTAGTTGTTAAAGGCACCAACAATCTTTTAGTCTATCTACTCTGTAACTGAAAGAGTTGGAGAAGGCCACATGGGATTGCAGTAAAGTATTTTTTCCCCCAAAATAAATGTTCAAGACAAGTTGCATTCATTGTCAGCTGATCCTGATTAGTTATGGATTTATAGCACCAAGAGTCTGCCATAGATTAAGTGGTTGCTGGCTTGCAGATTTCACCAGCTCTTTTTGGCTACCAGAATCAGAAAATGGGAATGCTTGCCAGACAGCACTTCCTAGTGATGAATTTTGTAAAACTCATGCATGTACATTGTTCCAAAAGATCTGGAGGACAGAATAGAGGAGAAACTATGGTTTTTTTCTTATCCCAACTTTACAACATAAGTAATGAAAAACTCTAGTAAATTATAAAGAAAATTAAGTCAGGTTTGAATATGAAACATATTTACTACACTAAAGAAATAATAAAGCAATTTTTATAACTGTCTCCATGAAGAATATATAATTTGGATTTATTTCAAATAAGTCTGTAGCACTATAGTCAACAGTTAGATATATGAGAGTGAAGTTGCTTTTATAGAAAAATACAGGAGTGTCAATTTAAGTTACTTCGAATATAAACTCTAGTGTAAATTAGTTTATCATGCATAAAGAATATTATATATGCATAACATTAATTCATATTATTGCTCTGCTGTATTATCTATTAATTTTTATCAGTATGTATGTAAATATATATCAGGACTGTTATTGTTTAATTGATAATTTAAATATATATATATACACACACATACTTTTTGCTTGTATACTTTGAAAGATTTGTCATCCCTTAATTTATATTTTAAGCACACAACTCTATTAGCTTCGAATTCTGTTTTTTAATATGTTTTTTTATTTTTGCATCCACCCCTATTAAGGACTTTTGTTAAGGTGTAATTCTGAAGCCCAAGAGTATGAACTTGAATGTCACAAGAAAATAACTTGTTTCTTCTTGAAGAAAATATTTTCACCATGGGTATTGCGTTTGATTCCACAAAGATTGATTTTGGTGCATTTCACTTATAAATACTATTTTTGATATGACAGCAAGCCATACAATAACTGCATTCATAGCTGTGGAGATGCCTGTCCTAGTTTACACACACACACACACACACACACACACACACACACACACACACATACTAGCAGAGAGTGAGTGAAAATGATAAATGTATATACTATATGTGGTGCATTCAATTTTCAAATATCAAAGAATAATAAAATGCACTCACCTTGAATGTCATCCTGAACACAGTAAATTTAAAAAAATTGTTGCCAATTTTAACCGACACTTGCCATATATACGCAAGTATACTCTTCATGTGTTCACAAGAATTGGTATTTTTCTCAATGGTAGTTAGTGACTTTACTATGCTAATATTTGTATCTCCCAGTAGCTAGGCTAATTTTTGACTTTCACATGAAGACTGTGATTTGCTTGCTACATCTGCCTATCATTTCAAATAACAATTATTATTATGGATCTATCCCAATGTTAGTTAATAGGTGCTTTTCTGCTAGGAGAAAATCCAATGACTCAAGATTTTACTGAATGTTGGGAATTTAAATGTTTATAAATATTATGTTGCTCTCATTATGTAAACCAAGGTGATATGTTAGGGCAGATTTCATAAGGGATGTTTAGTAGGCACAGTCCCCTTGCCTGTTTCATCTATGTGTTGCTATTTTCTAAAACCTGAGTGGAAGGATTTGTGTGTTTGCTTTTATTTTGTTGTTTACAATTCTATTTCCTACACCCCCACCCATATTCTTGCAGGAGGCAGAATAACCCAGGGCTCAGACCTTGAGCACACTTGAGGGGAGCCTAGGGTCAAAGTAGCTGTAACTTCTGGGGTCCAAGAACCCCTCTAATCATGCAGGGGGCTTCGGCCAGAAGAAACCCCTGAGAAGTACAGAGCTATGTGAATCCTGGTTGGTTCATGAGGCAGATGGTAGCTGACCACTGAAGGCGTTCTGAGCTAGTTTTTTAAGGACGGCAGAATCCTTCAGGCAGCTATTAGAGCAGTTATTTCTAGAAGTCCTTTCTTGTCTGCGAAGGTGATTCTAAAGTGCAGTGTTCTCTGAAGTTCCCGAATTTGCAGTGCGAAGAGTTAGGAGAGTCTGATGAATGCTCTTACAAAACAGAGCACTCTGAAATGGGTTTGGGTTTGTTTGTTGTTTTGTGTATGTTCGTTTGTTTTAAAACTTCTGATTGTGAGGTACAAAATAAGAGCTGGGTGTCTGCCAACAGGTACAGAATTTATAAAGAAATTTATACTTTAAGGGGAAGCATAATCAGTAGGTGAATGCACTATTATTTTAAAACAATTTCTTGCACTCACATTTGTAAAAGATAATGAAATTTAAGAGCAAAGTGATTATTAAAAAAAGTAAACTTGGGTAAATTCACTAGTCAAATTCAAGAAATGCTCAAAAATCAGTCGAATTAAAGATGATAAATATTTAATCTTTCTAACGTGATATTCTTAAAAAGCTAGATGCAAACTGCCTAACTTAGAACAGGACATGTGTGGAGATTTTACTCCACTCTTGGGAAGCCTGGGTGGCTCAGTCAGTTAAGCGTCCAGCTTTGGCTCAGGTCATGATCTCTAGGTTTGTATCATGTTCTGTGCTGACAGCTCAGAGCCTGGAGCCTGCTTCAGATTCTGTTTCCCTCTTTGCCCCTCCTCCACTCAGGCACTGTGTCTCTCTGTCTCTCACAAATAAACTTTAAAAAAATGAATATAAAACTCTTAGGCTTATCTTCAAACCTCCTTGGTTCACCCTTAGTCTGACCACATTTCTTACATTTGCTTTTGAGCATAAATTATACAGGAACTTCTCTTAGTATGCAATAACATGCTAAACCCCCAAATTTACGTACTTCATTATTACATGTGTAATTATTTCATTTCTTCAATATAAATCTTAATTGATCAGGGGCCTTCCTTATCTTTTAAATTATGTGTTATGCCAAAAATATAAGCAGGTTTTATTTATAGTTGTTCATGAAAGCAATGTCAAATCTACATAATCAATGATCCATGTGCTATTTTTTGTATTTTTTCGTATCCCATTCCTATATTGTAATTAAGTAAAATTATGAAAGCTTTAGTTTTTTAAAGTTTATTTATTTTTGAGAGAGAGAGTACAAGCAGGAGAGGGGCAGAGAGGGGGACAGAAGTTTTGAAGTGGACACTGCTGTCACAGAAGCAGCTCAGTAGTGAGCTTGATGCAGTGCTCAAACTCAAGCATGAGATGGTGTCCTCAGCCAAAGTCAGAGGCCCGATTGACTGAGTCACCCAGGTGCCCCTAATAATGAAAGTTTTAAATTTAATATCTTGTATTTAATTACTACCTATATCTGAATCAGATATCTTTTGATATCTATCTTCCATATGAAGTGATTTGATTAGTTGTATACTATGTATATATGTTTATGAGTTTTGTGTGTGTGCTTATATTTTCAAATATTAAATTTTAATATACTTAAGTATTTAACAATCATTTACTAATCCCTTAACACATGTAAGGTTCTTTGTCAATTTTCAAAACAAATAGCATCAAGAAGGATAAGATCTCACTTTTATGGAATTCACAGTTTATTGGAGAAACATAGAAAAAAAGAAATAATAAAATGTAGTAAATTATGTACTTTTAGTGAAAAAATATATTAATTAACTTTTAACTAAATTAATTGTGAGTTAAAGGAAATGTTCATTAGACTTCTAACCATTAAAAAGTCTTCTAGTAATTTATGAACGAATGAGGGGCGCCTGGGTGGCTTAGTCGGTTAAGCGTCTGACTTTCGCTTGGATCATGATCTCACGGTTCGTGGGTTCGAGCCCTGCGTCGGGCTCTGTGCTGACTGCCAGTTCAGAGCCTGGAGCCTGTTTCAGTCTGTGACTCCCTCTCTCTCTCTGACCCTCCCCTGCTCACGCTGTCTCTCTCTCTCTCTCCTAAAAATAAATAAAACATTTAAAAAATAAATAAATAAAAAAATTTATGAACGAATGGAAGAACCAGAATATTCTGTATTCTGCCTTATTCTGCTGTAAAGTTAGTGTAGAATAAATTCTGGGTTTGGGTATTTTTGGAAAGCAGAGTCCTAGCTTTTGACAGGATTAGAACCATCTAGGACATGATGCATAATCACTATTCTAGAAGGGACAGAATTTTCACTTGCATTTTAAATTAATTTGTGATTTATTTTGCAGACTCAATTTGTGACTTATACTTTGTTGCGGGTACACCAAATTCTTCTCCATAAGTAATTTAAGGTGAAAATCATATCCAAGTCCATCAGGAAGTGTTAGACGCTATTTGTGGATGATAGCTGAAAAGTAAATCAGTGCAAATATGAAGGAACAAAAGAAATATAGGAGGAAATTCATAGAAAATCATAGTGAGACAGCAGATCCCTCTTCTCTCTCTTCCTCAGTCTCTCCTGCCTCTATCTCCCTCTTCCTCTCCCTCCCACACTTTCCCTCTCCACATCCTCCATCTCTGTCTCCTTCATTCTCTCTCTACCTGTATTTCACCACATCTAAGATGCATTGATGTTGGCTCTTGCTTAATCTTAACAGAAGACGTCAATGGAAGTTTTTACACAACTTTCTAACAATAGTCGTCTGACTGATAGTAATTATAAGACACTTTTGACTACAAAATGAGCCCTTGTTTCCAATGTGAAAAAAAAGTATGTATCTTAGAATTGATAAAAATTACAACTGCTTAGGTTGAATCTAGGCTAGGGATTAATACTCAGGCTCTAAAGGAAGGCTTTTATGTCTTTCATAGGCTTTCCACTTTGTCCGTGCTTTCTTGCTACATCTTAATCTAACTACTCTTCTGTGCGGTGTCCTTCAAAACTTAAAAGGATCAACTCTCTTGGAGAGTCTTTCTCTAACTCTTTCACAGAAATTCCATCTGCTTTGCTTTTGAGAAACTGTGCATACTTTTGTGATCATATTTACCACACCAGGACCTAATGACTTGTTTGTATTAGTGACTTATTCTAACATAAATTATTTGAACTTTAAAATTTATTTACTTAAAAATTTTTTTAACTGTCTTATCTATTTTTGAGTGAGAGATAGAGACAGCATGAGCAGAGGAGGGTCAGAGAGAGAAGGAGACACAGAATCTGAAGCAGGCTCCAGGATCTGAGCTAGCTGTCAGCACAGAGCCCAACCCAGGGCTCGAACCCACAAACCATGAGATCATGACCTGAGCTGAAGTCGGACACTTAACTGACTGAGCCACCCAGGCGCCCCTGAACTTTAAACTTTAATTAAAATTGTGTCTTCAAAATCAAGTATCATATATTAAGCAGCTTATAATAAAGGATCAATACATGTTACCTGGATGAAAATTCAATAAATAAGGGGAAAGCTATGAGTGCTAAATATTCTTAATGCTAAATATGCTATAGTAATAGCGTAAGAAAGAAAAATGGAGACTCAAGAAGGTTGAATGACTTGGTCAATAATGGTCAGGCCTCAAACCCACTTCTCCCGTATTCTAGCCCAAAAGCTGTCTCCACTGTTCAAACACAATACTGTGCCACTTCTTTGCTAATTACATGACATCAAGTGAGCACACACTAGTTATTGGCTTAAGAACAAACATGATGGAGAAGAGGCCATATTGAGAATTAATGTTTTGGCAAATTAGGTAATTCATGAAGGTTGGACAATTGTGTCCAAATAACCATGGGAGTGAACCTGGATATTGTACAAACAATCTTAAATGGATAGATCTTTAGAAGTCATTCTAGGTGGGTTCCATCATGGAAGCCTTCTTTTAGAATAACTTTTGGGCCTAAAAATCATATATGAGAATACATCAACAGCAGGACTTGGAACTTCTTTTGAATCATAAACAATATCTTAAATACGGAGAACAAACTGGGGGTTGATGAGGGATGGAGGTAAGGGGGAAATGGGTGATGGGCATTGACGAGGACACATGTTGGAATGAGTACTGAGTGTTGTATGTAAGCGATGAACCATGGGAATCTACCCCAAAAACCAAGAGCACTAAACACTGTCTGTTAGCCAGTTTGACAATAAACTATATTTTTAAAAATAAATAATAAACAATAATTTTAAAATAATTCCAAATGTTTGGTATTACTTAACATATTTTCCATAATTAAACTGATGCCTAATTTATGACTTTCTTGGATTTAAAAATTATATAAATTTATACAAATTTATAAGCATCTGTCTTCCCAACTTCTCTCTGTTTAAGTTAAATTTCTTAGCTCATATGTATGTATGTCAATAACATAAAAATCTTATGATTAATATTGTATTCCTAAGCAACCAGTAATCTCTCTGAAGACTCCTGAGGTTTTCAACTGAATTAAAAACACATGTATATTAGTAGACAAAAAGTGAATAAATTTGGTTTCATGATAAGCCTTAAATAAATTATAAACACCTTCCTTCATAATTATTCCTTAAAACACACAGGTACAATCCAGGGAACCATTGCGAAACCATTAGCTTGGTTTGTCTTTTAGGAAATAGCAAACATGGGTCCATAATATATATTCCAACACGAATGTCACTGTCTTATCATTATAAGCAACAATATTAATATAAAAATTATAGAATGACATGACAAAATGTCTAAAAATATAGACTGATGAGAATTTATTGGAGGTTTTTTATCTAATGTCTAATTTTTAAAATTGCATAAAGCAACTTTTCTTCAAAATTTGAAAAGATACCATTGCCATAAAAAAAATGTGTACTCACCACAAGAGATAATTGGTATTACGGCATGTCTTTGATTAGGAACTTTATATATTGACTTACATAAAAAAAAGTTGTATCTAAGAAATCATATCAAGATATATAGTGGCAATGGGGTGTCTCAGTTGGTTAAGCATCTGACTCCTGGTTTCTGCTCGGGTTAAGATCTCACAGTTCATGGGTTCAAGCCCTTCATTGGGCTCTGTGCTGGTAGTGTGGAGCTTATTTCGGATTCTCTCCTTCTGCCTTCTCTCTGCCCCTACACTGCTTGCGCTTTTTCTCTCTCTTTCTCAAAAATAAACTTAAAAAAAAGATATAATGTGCAAATAAAGCCATCAATAAGTTAAAATAGAACAAAATTTCAATGAACTTTTATACTGAAGTGAAGCTTTAATATCATGTGTAAGTAGAACGTTTTTACTTTTCTTTTGAGAAATATTTCTGGAAATTATACCAGAATTTAAGTAATAAAAGAGAAACCTTGTTTGCACTTCTGTACTAGCAAATAGGTAGACCCCTAGGGATCCATTGAGTGAGTATGAGAGAAAGAATGTAGCCTTTCTTGTCTGGGTTAAGGTCAAGTCTGTGATTACAATTGATATCTTGAAGCGGTGGTAGTAAAGTTTCTCTGGTTATATCCTAAAGCCAATAAGGATACATTGGCCGTTTCCAAGGAAGTGTAAATTGAGATTAAACAAGTTAATAACAATACAAATAAACAACATATGTAAAAAGTCATGTTCAATATAGGGTCAATGAAATCTGAAGCACCCCAAATGCTGACTACTTACATAAATGCTTTATTTGTGCCGAAAGATCTCGTCTTTTAAGCTTTTGGTGTTAGCATATATCAATCAGATTAATTTATTAAACTAGATTGAAATTATCCTTAAGGTAAAAATGCAATATACAATCTTTATCAACAATGTTTGCTTTTATTTTTAAAGTTTATTTATTTTGAGAGAGAATGCCTGTGTACAAGCATGAGTGGTAGTGGGGGGAGGGGCAGAGAAAGAGGAAGAGAGAATCCCAAGCAGGCCCCACCTGTCAGTGCAGAATGACAGCTCAGAGGCCTACACAGTGCTCAGTTCCACAAGCATAAACCTTGAGATCGTGACTTGAACTGAAATTGAGTCTGAAACTCAACTGACGAAGATACCCAGTTGCCCCAGTAATATTTACTTTCAATAATGCAGTACATTTAACATTTATTATTAAAAATTTGAACATATATCTGTAGCTCATGGTCTTTCATAATTTTCATAACTGTTATATAACTCATAAATGTTTTCTGTATATCCCTACCCATTCAATCCCCAGATTTATATTGTGGTTAATATCACACGACATTTCATTTCAGCCACAATATTTCAGAGTGCACCTCTAAGAAATCCATTTTTTAAGTATAACAATGAGAGCATTTCACGCTTAAATTTTTTTTTTAATGTTTTATTTATTTCTGAGAGACAGAGAGAGAGAGAGAGATTGACAGCGTGAGCAGGGGAGGGTCAGAGAGAGAGGGAGACACAGAATCTGAAACAGGCTCCATGCTCCGAGCTAGCTCCGCCAGCACAGAGCCCTACGCGGGGCTCAAAACCACAAACGGTGAGATCATGACCTGAGCCGAAGTCGGAAGCTTAACCGACTGAGCCACCCAGGCGCCCCCCAGAATTTCACACTTTAAAATTAACAATAATTCCTGAATGCTATCAAGTAACCAAAGCTCAACTATTCTTGATTTTTCACAAATTTTATTGTTTTTCAAAATAAGATCCAAATTGTGTTCATATATAACAATTTGTTAATATACTTTGAAATTTTTTTAATGCTTATTTATTTTTGAGAGAGAGAGAGAGAGCACGAGCAGGGGAGGAGCAAAGAGAGGGAGACACAGAATCTGAAGCAAGCTCCAAGCTCTGAACTCTGAACTGTCAGCACAGAGCCCAAAACGGGATTTGAACTCACCCTGAGTTCTTGACCTGAGCTGAAGTCCAGACACTTAACCGACTGAGCCGCCCAGGCACTCAAGTTAATATGCATCTTAAGCCTCTTTTAATCTGTATCTTCCTATTCCAACATGTTCATGCTTGCTGCCTTCTTTCTTCCCCCACCTCTCTCTCTCTCTCTCTCTCTCTCTCCTGGTTTTATTCTGGCAAAGTATCTGATGAAGATTTGAATCATTCCCCTAATCTGGATTATACAGTTTGCCTTCTGTGGTGTCATTTAAAATGTTCCCTGTGTCCCTGTATTTTTGGTTAGAACAGTAGCTATATTGAAAGGCTAATATGAATATTTTGAAAATCCATCAAAACTAAGAAAAAAGCAAGGAAAATAGGACTGTTGATTTAAATATTTTTCAGATGTGTAGTTTAAGCAATATATTTTATAGATAAGGATACTAAGATACGAAGATATTTTAAAACTCATAAAGCTTATAGATGGCATAGTTTCTAATAGAATCCAGATGTCCTGATAAGAGAAACAGAAATTGAATTTTAGAACACTCAATAAAAAGCAACAGGATATATTAGCAATTAAGTAGCAATTTGAGTTAGAAGATTTTTTGTCTTCCTTACTGTATACTAACTCTGTAAAATTAGACAATTTGTTGATTTCCTGAGCTCATAGCAGATATCGGAATAGTTATCACTATCCAAAGGCAGAAGCCTTTGGACCTCTTACAGTGGGTTTTCCATTGGGTTTTCCTTAGAGGCCAGAAAGAAAAGGATTGTGAGCTGTTTTCTCCACCCCCCCCCATAATATTTATTTATTTATTTATTTTTGAGAGAGAGGGAGGAGGGGCAGAGAGAGAGGGAAACAGAGAATCTGAAGCAGAGTCAGGGCTGTCAGCTTGGAGCCCACCAAGAGGCTCTAAATCACCAATCGTGAAATCATGACCCTGAGCCACGCAGGCGCCCCGGGATTGTGCGGTTTTGATGTGAGCTCCGGGGAAAGCTGCTAGCTGTAGTTCCAAGCACAGGTTTTGTTTCTATCATTCTGCCCCTATTAAATGTGTTTCTAACAGGAAACCACTTGTGCTACATATTATGTCATCCCATGGTTTAAAACTGTCACTTAAGGCTGATGGAATTTCTCCTTTTAGATTTCCTATTGAAGGGATGAACTTTCTTAGTGGGATAACCATTCAGAAAGCTGGCCATCCTCAGACATCCCTGTGGTATGAAACGACCCCATGGAACCTTGTTTTTCTCCTTTATCAAGGAGGCAGGTGCCATTTGCAACCCTCCCCCCCCCCACCCGTGGCCTTTGGCAGTTACACCTCTGCTGTCTGTGCCAGTGTTACTGAAGATAAACTAAAAAAGACAAGGGCCATTGCTGTAAAGGTGAACACTGGAATTTGAAGGGTCAAAAAGGCCATGCCTACAGATATTTCCCCCCACATCTTGGATTAAGACCAAAAATTTCAGTAATTTATGTTAAGGTGTTGCTTCCAAAAAAACCCTGTTAAAGTATAAGTATTCACTTAAAGTTCCTTGTCATTGCTAATATCACAATAATATTATAGGAAATTTCAGATTGATATTATATATTTGATCTCTGGAGAATCCAGAAAGTTAAAAAAAAAAAAAAAGAAGACTGAAAAATGAGAATCTTACAAGCTGGGTTCTCCCTGTTCACATGTGAGATGTTCAGGTAATTTGATGGCACAGAGTATGTGTGTAAGGTGGATTAGACAGAGTTGTCAAATGGCTGGCAAAAGTTTATAAAGACAAGGTAAATGGGTTCTTTTCATCATATTTGCTTACTTTATATAACATTCTTATCTAAATCCAGGCTTTACCTTTCTAGGATCCCTTTAGTTAATCAGAGCTGACTTCATTGACAGCTTGCTCTGGTTAATTACTGAAGTGTTTTAACTGAATGCCCCAAGGTATCGATGTACTCAACCACCACTTCAAGGCTCAGAACACGAGAAATCTTGGCAGAATGCTGGAGACAGTTTATCAATATCTAAGGTATTTATTATTTAAAAAACTACACAAAGTCTATAGATACATGGTTAATGATACTACAGTGTTTAAACAGTATGGTTTAACTGAAGATTTCTTAAAAAGCTGAAAATCATTCTCCTGCTAATAGGTCATGTACTCTGAACAACTATTAGCATATGCCTTTTACAAGATAAAGCTCAGGTGAGTATTTCATAGAAAAATTCTTAGAATTCTCATATAATATGTAATATTTTATTTTTAACAGTTAGTTGGAACACTTAATTGGGAAACAGGTTCTTCAGAGTATATCCTTGGTCTCGGGTTAGGACATATCAGCTTGTAGTTTCAACCACCTATGGTCTGTGTGGCTCTGGGGAGATACCTGGATCACTCAGAGAAGTTTTTTTACCCTTGTGTGAGAGATTAGTTTGCTTCCCTGCTTGTCTTTCCACGTTCATCTTTATGCTGGCCTAACCTGCCATCTGCCAGACTGGAGGCTACGGTACCCTGGTCCCATAGCATGACTTGCATTGTAAGATCTGGAAAGGTCTCTCTTGATTTTAGGTCTTTGCATCTGCTAATTAAACCATATGTTTTAATACTTAAATATAGTATTTTAATAACTTTGATGTTCTTTAACTCTTTGTAATACATATAATCATATATAATAGATTCTACATAGATACATATATAATATATAAAGTATATACATGTATGTTGTTATTAGGGTATACATATATATCTTCTAATTCTTTAGAAGGCATTGAAATGGAAATCAATTTACAACTTATGGAAGTGCATTACATTTTTTTTGCAGATTGTTTATATAATATTTTGTGCAAGGATTGGAGTTGACAGCAACCATAAAGAAAATAAATCTCCATAAAATAGGCATTCACAATATTCAACCACTGAATCCAAGATTTTGAAAAAACTGAATTGTCCTTTCTTACCTTGATTCTTCCCCTATCCACCTTCTACTGCAGAGACAAAATCTGAAAGGCAATTAATTTGCTACTTTTCCTTTTACAATATAGTCTTCATTGAATAAAGGAAAAATGCTACCCAGTTTTAAACTGACAGAGGAGGGATCCAGGGTGACATTTTATTCAGGTAAAGTAAATGTGCATTAATAATAATAATGCTAGAATTTATATTTTATTTATCAATGTAAACTTTTTCTAATTATGATATGAAAATGTATTTCATGATTTTATTTAGATTATATTTAGGTTTATAAAATAGTTACAAATATTTGAAATGATGGGCGGAATAGCAATGATAGAGAGACCCACACATTGCCTGTTTCATTTATCAATATATTTAAAATAGATATACGGTTTTAACCTCTCTACATTTGCACTAAGAAATGAGGTCATTATTACTATTTATGCTGAATAATATAAATATATACTTTCATCTAACATCTTAGTCCATGCAGATATATCCCCATTGTAGGGCAAGCTAGCAGGATTTGAGGAAGTGTACCGTTTTCTTTTTTATTTACGTATCTACATGACATGGATTAATGTGTGCTTCGATTAAAAGGCTTATTTGTTTATTGTCTGCGTTTCAGTTCCATTTTTAACTTAAATTCACACATCACCAAAACCATATAACCAAGGACATATGGAGAATACTATGTATCCTTCCTTTAAAATTTTTTCATGCGTTCCCTTAGCTGTTCTGTCTACCACTGTTTTTCCAAACTTTCTCTGAAAGCCTCTATTACTACATTCTTCTTAAATTTTCATGTATATGGATGTATTACATGTGGGTTTAAAAAACAAATCTCTCTGTCAAACTCCATACTTATAAAAGCATTTCTGGGTTATACATTATGACAGTTGCACACAGATCTTGGTCTTCCTTCTCCTGCCATTCTACACTTGTCTCTGTATGTCCTTACTAATGAAAATACCTCTTTCTGCTTTTAGGCAGCTATACTTTTTCTTACCCCTTCATTTATCACCACTACCTGCTCAAAAACCTTCCCCAGACTCTATTCATCTCTTCATTTTGATTTCACTGTGCACCTGAAAAAAATGTGACGTACACAATGTAAAGAATATAGCCTTTAAAACTTGGGAAGCTAAAACCTGATTTCAATATTGATGATCTCTTTGAATCTTAAACTGTTACCTTTAGTGTGTAAACACATTTTTTCTTTATCTATAGAATGGATTTAGGAACTCATACGATGTAAATTAATGAATGTATTTAAAAACATCTGCCATAGTATTGGTACATTTATTTAGCGATAGTTTTCTCTAAAATTAAAAAAAAAATCTATTCCATTTTTTCCACTTATCACTATGATCTACAATTATTCATTACCCTCCATAACTTCCAGACACGAAAAAAGTGTGATACTATAGTTAAAATGCAAGACACATCAATCACATCCTTGACCTTGAGGACTTGTGTTTTACTACATGATTTTGTCTAAAATCTGAAATCGGATTTCTGTCCTCCTTTATTGCAACTATTCTCAAAACTCATCAAGAGATCTCATTTATGCAACATATTTAGTAATATCTGTTGAACATAGGGCATGGCGAGTGCCCTCACCATTTTCCTTGACATTGCAGCATTTGACATTGATCTGTATCTCCCCATTTTGAAATTGTGTTCTTGAGAGCTTATGGTATTTTAAACCAAAATTCTTTTCTTCATGCTCCTCTGACCGGTTTTTATGCTTTGCCTTGTTGTACTTTATTCCATGCATCATCTCTTATCTATTTCTGTGCCCTGAATTCAAGTCATCCATTTAACCCTTTCATTAATTGCTTAAATCTCCTCTAATTTCACTTTGAGCTTCAGTCCTGCATTTATAGCTGCCTCTTGGATATTTCTTTTCCCTTTTTATTTATTTGTTTTGAGAGAGAGAGAAAGAACACAAGTGGGGGAGAGCAGAGGGGAGAGAGAGAGAGAGAGAGAGAGAGAGAGAGAGAGAGAGAGAGAGAGAGAAAGGATCTTAAGCAGGTTCCAGACCCGGCACAGAGCCTGGTGTGGGGCTCGATCTCAGGAACCAATAGATCATGACCTGAGCTGAAACCAAGAGTTGGATACTTAACCGACTGAGTCACTCAGGTACCTCCTGGATATTTCTATATCCCATTATCTCAAGCTTTGTATATCTTTAAGAGAATTCCACGTTTCCCATGATATAAAGTCCTTGCAATTATGATTGTCGTATTCTTATTAGCACTAATCCCAGATATTCAGCCTCAGTCCCTGTCTGTGATGCTACAAAATTCATGTGGATGAGGGTATTACAGAGAGTGCCTCAATGACATCAGAGGAAAAAGGAGCATATGTAATTTTTTCTTAGTTTTCCATAGCAACTATTTTATATATTATTATTAAAATATAAAAAAGTTATGGGGCTCCTGGGTAACTCAGTCATTTGAGTGTCCAACTTTGGCTCAGGTCATGATCTCATGGTTTGTGAATTCGAATCCCACATCAGGCTCGCTGCTGTCATCTGGGAACCCTCTTTGGATCCTCTGTCTCTCTCTCTCTGCCCTTCCCCCACTCACATTTTCTTTCTCAAAAATAAATAACTATTTAAAAAATTAAAATAAAAAGTTAATACAAATTTAACCAGCTTTTTTCTTTCACATTCTATATAAAATTGAAAATGTAAATTAATGTTATATTATTATTAAGAGTATTTTTACCATTAGAACCTCAGATGACTTGTGAAAGTTAATGGATATTATGAGGAGCTGCCTTCCCTTCCTTTAACACATCCCAGTGTAACATCATGGATACACGTGACTTTTCTTTATACTTCTGTTTTCAATTGTTCACAAAGCTCACTCAATTTATTTTACACAATGCCTCAAATCTGTCCCTTCCTTTCTATTACTACTGCCACAACCTGTCTCAAGGGTCCCATGACCTTTCATCCAGAGAATTATAGTAAACTTTATCTGACTTATTTGCCTTCAAACTTTTCTCAATGTATCCAATATATTATTTACAGATGAATCTCTCAAAGCATAATTTTGATCATGTGACTTTGGGATCAAAAACCCTGTTATATCTAGTAAGACTAATGGATAAATTCCAAATATTTTCTGAAATTGGGAACCCTATATAATCTGTCATTAATATCTGTAATTACTTTCAGCTACTCATATATATGAACCCATCAAACCAGTGTACTGAATACTGTAAATGCACTTTTCATGTTCCTGCTTTCTTACTTCTGCCCATAAATATTTGTCCCTTTTTGTCTCCTGTCTAACTTCATTGACCCTTTAAGACTCAGGGATTTTTTTTTTTTTTCTGACAAGTCTAATTGCAACTTTGTGGTCTCATAGGATAGCAAGAGGAGATCCTATGCCCGTCAGGATTTTTATACATTTGACATAATTTTTTAAAATATTGTAGAACAAACCAATAAATTTAGGAATTTTGAAGTTCCCTTATTTCTCACTTAGAGATAAAGCAAAGAACCACATACTTCTTCAAAATGGCCATGTAGAGGGGCACTGGGTGGCTCAGTTGGTTAAGCATCTGACTTTGGCTCAGATCATGATCTCATGGTTCATGAGTTCAAGCCCCATGTTGGGCTCTGTGCTGACAGCTCAGAGCCTGGAGCCTGGTTTGGATTCTGTGTCTCCCTCTCTCTCTGTTCCTCCCTTGCTTGTACTCTATCTCTCTCTCTCAAAAGTTCCTCCCTTGCTTGTACTCTATCTCTCTCTCTCAAAAATAAATTAAAAAGATTTTAAAACTTAAGAAAATGGACATGTATGTACATACAGATAGATCACTTATATAAACTACATACATACATATGGAAGTTTAAAAATTACCATATGATCAAATCATCCAATTAGTGGTACAGAGATTTAAGACAATGTTGATATTATCTCTGGAGTCTACAAATCATATAATGCTTTTATCACAAGCATTAATCTTCACAGTATTTTTAAATAATAATCTCTCATTTGCTTCTTCTTCTTAATCTTTATAAAGAAGAATGTAGATTTGAAAGGATAACTAAGGTGGAATAAAATGAAGTTAGTCATTACCTTGGTAACAATTGTATAAAATTAAGGATATGGGAAAGCTATTACTAATAACCCTCTCAAATATGAAAAACTGATGTGTTGTATATGTTGATTCTAATTGAGATTAAACATTGAATAAGTATTTTAAAAAGACTCTTCGATGACATTTAAAAATATTTAAAATAGGTGATGGGACATATTCACAGGCAACCTATTTTAATTAGGTTTACTTAATTAATACTCTGTTAATAGATTTTAGTTCCTTTTGCATATCATTTTACATATACTCCTTTTCAGAGAGTTATTCACATTACCTAATATTGAATATTTTATATAAAATAATGTTATTATTTTATTAATTTATACATTTTAATATATACAAGAAATTAAATTTAATTTCTGAAACATTTTGTTAGTCTTAATTTGTTAGTCTCAATAATGCTACTAAAATTGACATTATTTCATTTTCTTATATTTCCTAAGTTTGTACAACTAAATTTATTTTTTATTATGCTAAGCTTTTTACAATACAATTAAAGTTTGCTAAGTATATGAAAAACTTCAATGTTCACTGGGTTGGTTTTCAATAATTTAAAATTTGTGATAATGATCAAAGCAGATAAATTAATTTTTCTTTTATTGATCAAATAACTACTTATCATGTAAATGTTTCCATTAATATAATGAAATACTTGGATAAAATATTTTCTTAAAGAATAGAAGGAAGATAGGAAGGACGATGCAAAGAAAGAAACCACAAAAATAGAAAAGCAAACAAAACAAACCAAAGCAAGAAATCACTGCCTCTTTTCAGATCTATGTTAATAAAAAGCAAGTCGGCAATTAAAATGTTTATTTTACAATTGAGATAACATTTTTTTCTTCAAATTCTTTGAAACAAGTGAAACCAGTTGGGTTTTCTTAAATTAACAAAATATTCAGTTTATTTTTAAAGACTCAATGTCTTTTCTGACTGATTTTTTTTCCTTTTTCTTTTTCCTTTTTTTTTATTTCTGACTGATTTTATAGCTCTTGTGTTTCTATTGTTTTCTGAGTTTTTGTAAGCATAGCTCTCTTCCCCAGCTTATTTTGATAATGATGATTATCATAGTAATGTTTAATAAATATTATTACTGATTTTTAACATTGAAACAATAGTAAGATTTTCAGTTCGAGGGTAACTTTATCACCTGATATGCTCTCAGTTTACAAATATAATTAGTTAAGAAATCAATCCTTACACATTAAAGATAATAATTTCAAACTCATATGGACTTTTCATTTTAAGTGTTAATTTACTCTGATATTACCAAAAAATAATTAAAATAGAGTGAAAGTATAAGGCAGATTTCTCCTTTCAAATTCTACCCTATTTACAAAAAACAAGTTATAGTCATTAACTTCTTCATTTAAAATATAGTTTTAATAAACATTAAAAAAGATTTTGTTAGTATCAGACACTAGGCTAGGAGATTAAAGATCTAGTTTGCCTTCAAAGAGTTCACATTCTAGTAGAGAGACAAAAGGTATAAAAATGAATTACCAATTTAATGCAATGTAGAGAATCCTTGAAATATTTTATTTTGCTCTGTTGGCATAATCAGATTTGATTATTAGGAATATTATACTTTTAACATGGTCTCAAATAGATCAAACACCAGGGAAATAAAGGAATACAGAGTATGTAATGTCTACAAATAAGAACAGGGGTTTGAAATTAAGATAGATCTGGCAATGCTTTTGAGTGTATTGATTAAGGAACTATTAAGAAGATAAAATCAATATAATTTGATAGAAGATTTGAATATGAGGGAAGAAGAACGTCCAGATTTCTAGCAATGGCAATGGGTACTCACCTCATGTGAAATACGAGAAAGGGACAGATTTTTTATTTTGAGGGATATTTTTCTTTTGAGGGATAGAAAATGAAGTCAAGTTTGTACGTTAATTTTTGGGTTTTGGGCTGTCAGGCATGCAAGTGGAGATATCCTGAAGAAGATTAAATGGAGCCATGTTAGATTAATAAATAACTTAGATCTATAAAAATAAAATTCAGAAATTCCTATTCAGTCACATTTAAATTTGTTTTTTGTCTGAGATTCAGTACTTAACCTCACTATGCTTTAGTTTGTTCACTTATATTCCAGCATCTCATGGAGAAAGGATATTAATTTTATTAATACCGTTAAGGTGTTTCCAAACACCTTGCATAGTTTTTGCAATATATGTGCTCATTCAACCTTAGCTAAAACAGCAATGAAAATTGACATCTCTATTTACATATGGTCCAGGGTGAAATTTTGTTCTAATTAAGTTGTTCTGAAACCAGATGGTCTTAAAGGAATGCGCAGCAGCTTGTAAGGAGGAAATAGAAAAATTACCATGAGTTTAGGTATCTTGTGAGAAGGCCAAGTCCTGGACTCAACTGATGGGAGAGAGTAATGCAGTATGGGAGATAAATATCTACAATTTGTTCAGAATCATTTGGCAAATAAGGAGAAGGCCAAATATAGTCCATTTTATTCAAGTCTATATTCAGAAAAAGTATTTATTTACCCAATTATCTAAAAGTCTTAAACAGACAAGCTTATGAAAAGTATGTAGTTTCGGTCTGTATTTAGTTCCATTGATCCCTATCTTATGCTTATCCCAGTGTCCTGATTATTGTATATTTAGAGGTACCTAGTTTTAATTTTCTTAAAAACACAGAAAAAAGCAAAGAAATTATTTTATATGTACTCTACCCAATTTAAGTTATATCTAAATATTATATACATAGTAGAGCCCAACTCATTGTTCCCTTAATTAATACAATTTTGGGGCCTTAGTTTGGAACCATGTAGCCACAATGGAAAATTGTAGAATATCCTTATTTTACTGTTAAATCTGCCTAAGTTATTAGTGTCATGAAGTGACAGGAAAAGGTGACAAGTAAGTGAGAAAAAAATATATACATTATGTTTTCCTTTCAATCAGCATCCATTTCAGATATATCAATACTTAAGATGTGTCACCTGTAGCTTTGGAGTATCTGCGGAGAACGGAAGACTATGTCTGTAGCTCATGGTGGTTAAAATCTAGTAGTAGAGACAGATAATAAGCACAGAAACTAATCTAGTTCAGCTCAATAGTAATAAGTGCTATAAAAGAATAAAATTGGGCACTGTAGGAGGAAAGAATTGTATGGGGAACAAGTTTCACCAGAATGATTGGGTAAGTCTTTTCTGAGGAGGTGGCATTCAAGCTAAAATGTGAGAAGGATCCACATAAATTAGGGAAAGTCTATCCAAGAAAACAAAACAAAACAAAACAAAAGCAAACAAATAGAAATAAAAACACAAGAACAAAGGCCTTGAGTTGAAAGGGTATTGGATTGATTGAAGACCACAGAAGAACCTCTTGGACCTACAAAATAGTGAGAGATGGTATATGTGGAAATATATGGGGTTGGACATGTGGCCAGAATTCTAGTCAAAAAGTGCTTACTTGGCACTGGTAAGTAATCTGAGGTCGTGGCTTGTTTTCCTAATTCATCTGGAGAGTCTTGGAGGGTTGAAAGCAAGGATGTATAATTAGCTGTCCTCTAACATACCACCTGAGGCTTACTGGCATAAAGCAACAACAGTGTTGGTACTGGTTACAAGACAGCTGGTCTTTGCTCTATTTGACATCATTTGGGGCAGCTCGAATGGAAGCTGGAGGATCCACTGTAAAAATGATCTTTTATATGGGTGCAAGTTAATGGTGACAATTAGCAGGAAACTTAGCTAGAGATGACAGCAAGGGGCTTCTGACCTTCTCCATGTGAATTCCTCCAGACTGATCTCCCAGCTGGCTGCTTGGGCTCCTTCAAAACATGGTAGCGGAAGAACCAGAAAACTGGTATATCATTTCCACCACATACTATTGGTTATTGTGTATAGAGCTTAGATTTCAGGGAGAGGCATAGACTATTTCTCAACTACAGCCATTTTGGGGCCACCTTTTCCCTTTTAGCCACTGCTTGTTTACGTTCTTCCCATATGCAATATATATTCATCCTGTCCAAAATGTCCCAAAGATTTCATCTCATTACAGCATCAGGAACAAGATCAAGGAATAAGATCTCTTCATCTAAATCATGTATAGCTGTGGATGAGGCTCCTTAGTGCTCTTCCTTGATTACTTCTCCTCAAATACAGCAATCCCTGACATCAAACTGTAGGGGACATAGGGGCAGATTATCTACCTCCCACATGCCCAGCATTCAGTGGTGGGACATGATGGGATAACAGCAATAGTTAGTAAAGGGGATGAGGTGGATAGGAGACACAGAGCAGTCATTTGTTCACAGTAAGCTTTAAATCTCGTTGGCAAAATGTTGCTACGTTACTGATTGAGTCACATTGCTGCTTCTTTGGAATGAGTCCTTATGGCTTGTGGCTTCTCTTTTGGGGATGTTGGTTCTGCCCCCTGAAATGTCCTTCTCTTCCCATAAAGTGTGGTTGATATTTGCACCTGAGTGGCCTGCTTCCTGCCCATAAGGGTTCAGGAGCTCAAATACCTGTTTTTAGTTTGCACTGTCTCTGTTCCTTCAGTCCAACCTGATTGTGCTTCTACCAGAACAATTCTGTGGGTTTTCTGTAAATTTTATTGACGTTTACTCCATTAAGTAGAAACCACAACCACAAATCTTGCTGAGGTAAGCTTTATTCTAACTTGAGATCATTGTGAGACTCTAAGGGGATAATGGTGGCTGATTGAACTTGGCATTTCTCATACATTTGCAGTCAGAGGTGAGGAGCTGGACAGCATGTGGGCCATTGAGGGCTGGCTATATCTGTCTTCCTTCAGTGTCAGTGCCTCTTCGATGTGAGCTCTCCCTAAGGGCTGGTTTGGGTTTTGTCACAGCACGTTTGCTTTACAAAATGTGGACTTTTACGACTTAGTCTTGGAAGTCACATATCATTGTTTCTGCATAGGCATAAAACCACCAAGCTTCAAGAGAAAGGAACACAGATTCCACCTCTTCATAGGTCGGTTGGCTAGGTCACATTGTAAGAAGAGTGTGCAGAATAGGGCACAGCACTGCAGTCATGTTGGAAAACAACAACCTGCCACAGAATTCAGACCAAACTGCTCTAAAAAAGAAATCAAGCCACTAATGGCTTTAAAAACTTGCAAGGTTTTTGTTGTTGTTGCTAATTGCCTATCCTTCCTATAATATAATTTTTGTGCTCTGTATAAAATTGTAACTCTTCAAAAATTTGGTTCATAATTATTAGGTATGTTTCTCGGAGTTCTTTCTCTGTGAACTTCTTTCAGAACACACTTCTGGCTGTATAATACCACAGGCAAGGAGCCATGTCTAAGAAGATTCAAAACACGTGACTCAGTTTGAAGCTTTTGGCCTTATGCATGCATTACTTTTTTCCCTTTTGTCTATGGTGAATTTTTCTTAGGAACAGCTCTTTGCTGTCTCCACCATTAGAGTCATAGTATTCGAAGAACCATGATTAGAGCAAAGGACTGTGGGAAAAAGGCCAAGAAACACATTACTTCTGCTTTAGTGTTGCCCTTAAGCTTTCCAGTGGTTTAGGTAAAGGGAGTTCTGAAAGCTTTACACAGACTAACCCAACTCATGAAGCCACTGAGCCTTGGATCAAAGCCACCATCGGTAATATAACCTGGACATTATCTGTCTATATCTAATGGCGATCTTTTTTTTTTTTTAATTCTATGGCTTTGAAAACAGATGGTTGAAGATTCATAGCTTTTATGTAGGAGCCAAATATGATTTCAATGGTGAAATAACATGCGGATGTAAATGTTTCAGCAAACCTAAAGAATAAGGATTGTGATTCACAAAATCTAGATATCTAACAGAGTGTAATATAAATTTAGTGACATATTTAAGCATAACATACATAAGTAGAAGAACAGGATTTAGAATCTGTTGGGATGCAAAAATATGTGGTGTCCATGTTATACGAATTTGCTTATGTGGCAGCAAATGGGAGCATCCATAAAAGAGAGCCTTCTTTTTCACTCCAAATTTGTCATCGTTTCACTGGATATGAGAAAAAGAAGCATGTCCTGAAGAATCGGAGCTGGGGGAGATACGGATTTGTGGCAAGTGGGATTTAGGTATGAATAGGAGAGAAAGATGGATTTTGAAGGCGCTGGAGGTTTAAAAGGCAAGTGAAGTCTGATAGCACCAAGTCATCTGTTCCCTCCCTGCCACTACAGCTGAGTAATAGGTTAGGCTGAAGCTCGGTCATAAGTATAATAACCGCACACCCTGAATTCCTCTCAGTGTCATTTTTCTTTCTTTCATGGTTTACTAATGTTGCTGAAAAAAGTATGAGTTTTAATAATTAATAAACAACACGAAGTCAACTCGTTTCCTAGACTGGCTTGACATAAGACTGGCAGGATTGTTGTAGCCTATTTTTGTTTTCTTCTGAGGAAATAATTATTTATAGCAAATGTTGTTTAAAAATTTTATTTTAAGATACTCCCAAATACATTTCTCACAGATTAAAAAAAGACACACATGCAGATTATAGTAAAATAAGGCTGGATTCTGGTACGCCTATTTTTTTTTTTTTTTTTTTAGCTATTTCTTTCACATTGAGATTTCATCAAGATTTATGTGCTTTTCTCTCCTGAAGTGAACTCTCTATCTCTCTTCACAAATCAAGGGTGTGGAGCATGGGATTCAATGCAACTTGCCTAAAGTGTAATAAAACTGACCAAAAGGAAGCCAAAAGTTCACTTCTGCAAAATATGAATAATGTTACAGAAGAGAATAACATTCATCCTGGCTCTTCTTCTTACAAATGTCCCTTAAAGAATTTATTATTCAAGTGAATGACTAGTCTAGTGGGATGCAGTTTTCTAGGCTAGGATGTAAAATAACCTAAGAACATTTATAACTGCTTGACTGCACCTGAAGCTTTTTCAAAGGATAGGTTTGCAAATCAGAGGTAACATGTTGAAAAAAAATAGTTTCTATGGAATTTGGAGGATAATATAAAATAAGATTAACTTCTTTGAATTATCATTTATATTTCCTCTGATCTACTTCATATCCTCTGAGAATTTGTGAGTAGTCTAGTTAAATATATACCAACAGTAACATTAAACTGAGAATAATATTCATTTGGTTATGCCGTTGTAGTTCTTTCTTAGAAATGCTATTTAATGAGTACTATTGCCAGAAAGCTCTTTGACAATACTACAAATCTTTTCAGATAGGGTTCCATAATGAATATGGCTTAGATGACTATTCACTGCTGATACCTCTCAAAGAAAAGAGCCAATCTGCATGATTCAAACCTTTAACATATTTACCTTAAAAGTAACAGCAGTTCCCAACTTAGCTCAATCATTACTTCCACTTTTCATTTCATTTTGTCTCTATATTTATAGATTTTTGTATGGTGAAAATATATGTATAAACTTAGCATTTGATATATTATGATAGCTAGTGAAGGGGCATTCATCAAAATATAGATGTGTTTAAATAAGTTTCAAAGAGATTTCATGTTCACTTATGAACTGATTTTTTTAACTGTTTACTCATTTTTAAGAGAAAGGGCAGGGGGAGATAAGAGCAAGGGGCAGAGAGAGAAGGAGACACAGAATCTGGAGCAGGCTCCAGGCTCCAAGCTGTCAGCACAGAGCCCGATCCGGGGCTCAAACACATCAACCACGAGATCATGACCTGAGCCAAAGTTGGCTGCTTAACCTGAGCCACCCAGGTGGCCCTACGACTAACTTTTTAAAAATTACGTTGCACTCAATTACATGTGGTTGAAATGTTTAAAAGATGTATCCATTTTGTACATTACAATTTACTGGTTGGTTGAGTGTACCTTCATTTTAAAAAGACACATTTATAATACTTAAAAGCCAAAAGATAAGATAGTAAACTAAATTCATCCCCTTAATTAAAATATGCAAAAACGGGCGCCAAGTTTGACCTGGACACCATGAATAGCCAGCTGCACTTTAAAAACTCACTTAAAGAAAAATAGGCCATTTGGTAAGCAAGTTTTTCAGAAAAGTTGCATTGATTGAATATATTAGCAATTTATTCATCTGTATCTTTTCATCTTTGTTACAAGTAGATAAAACCATGAAACAGATACAAAATGATTAGTTGATTAAGGCAGTTTGAACATATTTTGGGAAAACATATATTTATAATGTATATTTACGTTGTATTATTGTATTATGTATATATTTATATCATAAAATAAATTACAAATACCTTGACATTTCATTCCCAAATGCCTCAAGTATGCATCTTTGCTGCAAAAATTTCTCCTATTTTACCATAATACCATATCACTGCTAACAAATTGAGACAGATTATCTGATATTATGTAATGCCAATTCTATGTTTTCCAGAAGTGTCTTTTATAGCTGATATGTTAACACATGGAGTCAATCAAAGACCATACATGATTGCATTTAGATGTTTTGGCTTTCATATTTTATTTTTATTTTTTAAAATATTTATTTATTTATTTTGAGGGAGAGAGAAGGAGAGCATGAGCTGGAGAGGAGCAGAGGGACAGGGGGAGAGAAAGAATCCCAAGCAGGCTTGGCGCTGACAGCATAGGGCTTGATCTCACCAACTTGAAGATCATGACCTGAGCCGAAGTCAAGAATTGGCTTAACTGACTGAGCCGCCTACGTGCTCCTGTTTTGGATTTTAAGCTTCTTTTAATCTAAAGCAAACACAGCTTCTCTTTCTCTTTCTTTTTATGAAATAGAGTGGTATATGTTCAGATTTTCAACTTAGAATTGATGTCCTTTTTTGAAGCATATTATATTATTATTTTATATACCACCTTCCTTATTCTACTCAATAAATACATATTGATGCTGAATATATCTCAGATTTGGACATATTGTAGCTATGGCAGTGAAAAAAAACAGAAAAATCTTTTATTCCTTTACCTTTAAATATGTTTCTCCTTCCTTTCAGAGTGCCACTTACTCACTTAAAGTAGCTGTTTGGATATAAAACTTTCAAGGACTACAATTTACTGAATTATATTGGTGCCCCCATCTCTAGGAAAGTACATCATTAAATGCTGAAAAAAAAACATACTAAATACATTTTTTAAAAGTTGAATTCCTTTCCAACTCTTCCACCTCTGTTTCCCCCCCCCCCTAAAAAAAATAGTTTTTGAGGAAGGTTAAGACATAGGAGTCTAATGCCTATGGGTTGAGACCCATCAACCAAGGATGGGTCTGCTCACCAGGTAATTATTTACGGGGCAAAGAATAAAAATTTAGAAGGTCTGTGTCCGGCCTACTCATACATGAATGCGGGTGGGGAAGGGAGCGTCTATAAATTTTATCTAAGTCACAGGAGAAAGAGTGGTTATTTCCAGTGAGTCATTTCCTAAAACACGACAATTGGAGAGATTTTTAAACCTTCACTATTTTCTAGGAGTACAGGATTCAGGTAAACTTCAACATTGTCCGAAGTAGCCATGGTGATAAGACTAACTTGTATATATGACTACACTTAATGCAAGTGGTGGCCGTGTCTAGAATAAGCAGTGACTTATCCCTAAAATTATAATTTTACCTTAACAACATGGTAGATGCCAGGAGATGCAATAACAGAGTCCATCAGATGTAGTCCTGCTCAGAAGCTGCTGTGTAGACAAACACATAAGATTTTGAATGGTAGCTTCTTGAACATACCCAATATGAGAAGCCAAAAATGTCTCCTGAGTTAAAACAAAACAAACAAACCAGGAAATTTACAAAAGTGTACACTTCCTAAGGTTCCTTGGAGCAAAACCCAGTAAAAAATGGATTATTGCTACAAATGTGACTTTATGTTTACAAAGTTTAAAAAATTGGGTCGCCTGGGTGGCTCGGTTGCTTAAGCATCTTACTTCAGTTCAGGTCACGATCTCAGTTCATGGATTTAAGTCCTGTATTGGGCTCTGTGCTGACACCTCAGAGCCTGGAGCCTGCTTCAGATTCTGTGTGTGTCTCTCTCCCCCTTTCTCCACTTGCACTCTCTCTCTGTCTCTCAAAAATGAATAAATCTTAAAAATTTTCTTAAATGACCTGTGGAATTCCATAACCTGTGGAAGTATAAACTACACTCACACAGGAAAAAACAAAACAAAACAAAAACAAAAACCCTTACATGAAACACATTGACATTTTGATCAAAGAAAAAAAAATCACTGAATAGTTATTTCATCTTGGAATGACTTGAAGTGTAATAGTACAATTGAGATATTGCAATTCATAAATGGTAAAATTCCATTAAACACTATTATCTGCCATTTTTACAGTAAACCTGTTTTGCTTTTGACATTCGGGGAAAAATACCCATCATGTAAACAGAAATATTTGAGATGCCCAAAACAGTAAATTTTCCTTAGTGATATGAGAAAATGACAAATGAAAATTGGCACAATTTCTCTTCTTTGGTTAAAATAGGAACTCAATAATAGATAATAAGCTGCAGACTAGTGTTAAGGAGATATTACCATTAAGGAAAAATGAGTTTCTAAGTAATATGGGACTAATCAAGAACTAGTAAGGTGAGTATTTTAGAGCCCCAACTGTAACCAGTCCCTTTTCGTATTTCCTCAAAGTTCTGAACCTCCTACTTCAATCATTAAATCTACTTTTCCTCCAGCACCTGCATTCAACATTAGTTTAAAAAATACCCAATCAGATATTACTCTTGAGCTTTTGTTTAATTATTATTATTGCAATACTCAGAGAAACTGCTATAAAGTAATTTACATAATTTATATTCATATACTGAAAATAAAGTAGTGACTTTGTTGAAGTAATTTCTATTATCTTTATGAAAATGCAAAGTTTTCAGCTAAATTATGAAGTAAGTTATATTGTCTTATAAACTTTTGAGCTCCAAACAATTATTTTACCATTCTCTTCTGAAAAAAAAAAAGTGGGTTCAGATATTTAAGTTTATTTATTTTGGGAGAGAGTGTATGTGTGTAAGCAGGGGTTGGGAGTGAGAGAAAGAGAAAGAGAGAGAGAGAGAGAGAGAGAGAGAGAGAGAATTCCAAGGATGCTCTGCTCTGTCCACATGGAGCTCAATGCAGGGCTCTAGCCCATGAACCATGAGATCATGACCTCAGCCGAAATCAAGTGTCGGATACTCAACTGACTGAGCCATGCAGGTGCCTCATAAGATTTCTAATTAATCAAATTACAAATGTTCTCTGGTAAAACTAAAATGGTTTCTAACAACTGAGTTTGTATCGTATGAAAATTGTGTTGTTCCTTCTGTATAGTGTTTCTCCAACTTGTTACTATAGACACAGAAAGATCTATATACGTATTTTAGGTCCTACAAGTTCTTTACTAAACTTTTTGTTTTAATTCTATCTTTTTATTTTAAAACTAATTTAATCATAACTTTATATAAGCATATTCAGTATCATTTATGTAACCAAGTACAGGTCTATTATTTCATGCCATGGTAGCCTTTAGCTTTACGATTTCATTGGCTCTGAGTAGCACTTCAATAATGACAAGTTAATTTAAAAATGTGAGATAGAAAAGTCACAAATGCAACATGTTTGTCCCATGAGAAAGTCAAATTGTAGCCACAGAGCACTACAAAAACAAAAATCTGATGGCGCCTTACAGTGAGAAGAAAGAGAAATTGATTCATTGCATAGGTCAAGGTTGATCACACTTGTGAAACTCAAAGAATTTTACCATAGAAGTCATACCACATTCAGATCAAAGTAGGGAATTTACTGGTAGCAACATAACATGATTTGTTACCCTAAATTTATACTGTTAATTTTAATTTCATGGGTTTTGTAATTATGCTTGCACTTAACTTGTAAGTTCCCTTTGATTTTATAGTTACAAATCCCAAGAATACCTTGAAGTTTATCCCAAGATTTATGTTTTCAAGTATTTAATTAATACCATAATGTAATTTAAATTGATACAGAGATCACCTAGGATTTTTTTTTAATGTAAAAAGGGGCCTATAGGTTCTTCAAGCTTGAGAAACTGTTCATTAAATTATTTATCTTCTTTTGCTCTCATATTTGCAGAGTATAAGAGAAAAAGAGGAGAAAACTCCCTAAATTAGGAGAATTGTTTTCAAGTTTATGGTAGAAATTATTTGTTTATAGTATGTCATTCATTCTAGATATTTTATGAGTAAATATTTTTAAGTTTCTCAGTTTTAATTTCTAACACAGCAATATCAATAAATATAATTCACAATAAAGAAAGTTTCTTGGAGTCCTCGAAAAAATGAAGACTGTAAGATTTTCCAAGATAGAGAAGTCTATTGCTATATGTATTTGTGACCTCCCACTTTCTTGTATTACTATTTGATATTTATATAGTTGCTATTTATTTAAGGTCTAAGCTTCTTGAAAATGAAAATAATGTTGTTTCTTTGTTTGTCAATGTATATAATGCCATGATTTGCACCTAACTGACACTTATAAAATATTTAGAGATTGTTGATTAGTGGGCACTAACTAATTTATCTCCATCTTTATGATATTTAAGATCAGAGTCAAAATTCAAACCTTGGAGTTGTGGCTAGAAAATAAATGCATGTCCAAAATTGGAAGAATTCTTATTTTAACCCTGGAAATTTCTTTCCCCTTGTTAGAATGTTCTAACTCCCTCCTGCTTGGTGCTCTGTTTGTTTTGCAGCCCAAAACCAGAACATAAATTTGATGTCTTCCTAAATAAAAAAAGCCAATTTTCTTCATTTAAAAATTGAAACTTATTTTTAAAATATGAGTTTTAAAGTATATATATTTAGGTACAATCTGAAAGAAACAAATTAAATTTCTTCTAAGAATAGAAGTAAATAAAATGGAATTTAATTTTAGAAAGTATATTTAGGCTTTTCAAAGGCTGGAAAACCACCTGTCTTTTCTTAAGGTCTTGGATTCTCACCTTTCTCTGTGTGCATATATTCTTGTCTTGTTTCTGTACGTGGCTGCCTGATTTTAGCATGTGGCAAGTCAAAGCCTCCCCAATATGGGGATTTCATAGACCGATAGCTTAACAGGTCAATCTTGCATAGCTGAGTGACTCAGCGTTGCTTTGTCTCCTGCATAAAGTTCCTGGAAAAAAAGCCAGTTGTGTGTGATCCTCAGCATATATAATTGTCTGACTCTGTGGGGATAGGATATTTGGGTTGGGAGAGGGAAGGTTGTTTCAGATGGAATGTAAGGCTAACTCTGTCCTTTCTGAAGGAGTACAGAAAAAAATAAATACATAGGAAAGGTCTCTAACTTTAGGATTAGAAAAAACTAAGTCCTTCAGAAGATGTTAGATCTTTAGATAAAGTAATAGAAAATCCCTAATGATTTATTGAAATCCATTTCAAAGTTATATAAACTTTTGCTTCAATGGCTTTAATATTAGTTGTCATGAGGCTTCTGGGAGTTTTGATCAAAAATGAAAATGTTATTATAGCTACAGTAGCAAGTCATATATAATGCCTAAATGGCAGTTATAGTTGGTTGCCCTCAAATATAACATTATATTCCACATAGATAAGCTTGTTGATTTCAGAATGAGATAAATGGGCCTATCTTTGAAACATTAAAATTTTTTTTAACATTTATTCAATTTTGAGGGACAGAGAGAGACTGAGCGTGAGCAGGGGAGGGGCAGAGAGAAAGGGAGACACAGATCCGAAGCAGGCTCCAGATTCTGGGCTGTCCGCACAGAGCCTGACCTGGGGCTCAAACCCACAAACCATGAGATCATAACCTGAGACGAAGTCAGATGCTTAACTGACTGAGCCAACAGGTGCCTGGAAACATTTTTAAATATAATTGTATACTTTACATATTGAAACATTGCAAGATGTATGTTTTTATGAATTTGCTCTATCTGAAAAGTAAAGAAATATTAAAGCATATCTTTCCCTTCTTTAAAGTTTATGTATTATGTATTTATTTTGAGAGAGAGAGAAAGGGGTGGGGGGAGCATAGAGAGAGCTGAGAGACGGAGGAGAGAGAATCCCAAGCAGTCTCTGCACTGACAATGCACAAACCCTATGATATCATGACCTGAGCTGAAATGATGAGTCAGACACATAACCGACTGAGCCACCCAGGCACCCCAAACATCATATTTATATAATGAATGTGGGGTTAAAAGTATGTAATTTTAAAATAAACTCTTGTTATAATTATAATATACTTGTATAGAAAAGGAGTTATCTAGAAAACACAAGGGCTTGAAGTGAGCCTTAGGCCAACAGGGGCAAAGCCTGGTTTGTTTTCCGTTCACTCGTGTGTCCAGAAGTCACATAAGAGCTAAAAAGAAGCTTAGAAGAAGACTCAGAAACGAATGATTCTACTGCCACAGGTTGTCACTGCAATATTCCCTAGGAGTTTGTTAAGTCTGTTATCCTGCAAAATAGACAGTACTAACAAGTTTGGTTCAATAAAAAAGTCTTCAGTAAAGAAAAGTCAGTATAAATTATTATATATTATAATAATATTCTTTAAAATATTCATGAAGTAAATAAGTCATTATTAAATATGAAATTGACTACAGAATACATTGAACATTGATCCTGTTCAGTATTTAAAAATCCAGCCTCACATGGAAAAGGAATGTAAGAACTATATAGTACAGTATATAATATTTATAATAATTCTTATGTGTGGTTCTCACTGTGTATTGTTCTTATTATAAGTAGTAATGGTTACTGTATGATAGTTTTATGCTATGCACTGGTAAAGGGGAGACTTAGGCATGCCCACTTTCCCTTTGTCAAAGAGGTTGGGAGACTGAATAAATGATCAAAAGTGCTATAAAACGGATTTACATGAATCTGGAAAAGAAAGATAATCCATTGTGTTCTTCATCAATACTGTTCCCAGCTGGATAGGTACAATGTTGACTTTAGCACTAACTTAAAGAATTTTGGGGAATTATACATTTGAATTAGTTTTTACAACCTTTATTAGGGAAAACAGTTTTAGTGTTTCTGAAAAGAGGAAGAAGATAAATCTGTTTACTGATTACCAGATATAAGAAGACAAACAAAACCTTGTGAGGGAGACTAAGAATCAAGCTGGTGTATAAAGGGAAGGGAGGCTCACTAATGGCTCTGACTAATTTTACTTGGAAGAAGAGAGGATGGGACAGATTTTTTTCCAAGTACATGATGCTCTGTCTACGATCTGAAAATATGAGGGACGCCTGGGTGGCTCAGTTGGTTAAGCGTCCAATTTCGGCTCAGGTCATGATCTCATGGTTTGTGAGTTTGAGCCCCGCATCGGGCTCTGTGCTGACAGCTCAGAGCCTGCAGCTGCTTCAGATCCTGTGTCTCGCCCTCTCTTTGCCCTTCCTATAGTCATGCTCTGTCTCTGTCTCTCAATAATATATTAATTTTTTTAAAAATTTAAAAAAGATATCTGAACATATGATAAGTTTTAAGTTGCCAAAGTATGTTGGCTAAATTGAAGTTTCCTTTGTAAAACCATTTGCTCTGAGCCCGGATGAGTAAAAGACTTTTCTCTCATTTTCTTTGAATCTCCCATGTATAGTTCCGGATTCCACTGCATTTTCAAATTTGGGGTGTCACCACCTATATAAGTTAAAGCGCAGCTTCCTGCTTCCTCTCTGTAGCAAAAAGACCCCCCAAATTTAGTAACTTAAATAAGTAAAATAGATTTTTGTCTAGTAGAATAGTCCTGCCAGTCCAGGCTCTTAGGCAGCTTTACTCCACAAAGATATTCAGGAATCAGATTATTTTCCTCTAGGGAACTATTGTCCAATAGCTCTATATTTCTATCATTGTGTACCTGGTCAAAACGGTTGCTTCCACAACTCCATTCCAGCACACATGAGAAGTGGAAAATGGTTAAAGAGGTTAAGTTGGAGCTGTAGATAATGCTGTAGCATGTAACATACCCATTCATACTATTGGCCCAAGCTTAAGGCACATGTGCACACTTAGCCAAAAAGTAAACTGAGGAAATGCAGGTTTTAGTTGGTCAGTCAGATGTCTAGATAAGAATATTTCTATGAAAGAAGGAGAGAAAAAATTCAGGGAGAAAACCAGTTATCTGATTTTTTCCACTACCTTCTATTCAGGTTGGCGCATGAGCCTTCAGACTTTGGCATCCTTTCTTTACATGTGTCCTGATCTTTCATTCCTGACTCTACTTTCACTATCCTGTTACTGTGTTCCATACTCAGCTCTTCTTTTTCAGTTATTTTCTGATCCTCGTTCCCCAGTTTTGCTCTAAGCCTAACAATTATTTTTATATCCTTATCCTGTATAGAAATGTGGTGAATGTGAAGGTCCCATTTAAGGAACAAATAAATTATTGTAGGAATTCAGAAAGGATTATTATTTAACAGTTAAGTACATTGGACAGGTTGTCATGTACACAGGGCATTTGTTTTGGGTTTTGAGTGTTATAATATTTAGGAGTTCTATAATTGAAAAAAAGTATGCTTTTAGTTGCAAAGGACAAAGTATTAAAAGATGCCATTGTCAAAAACCTTGAAGTAATGCAATTCGGTTAGGCTCTTGTGCATTCAATAAATTTTTATTTGTGCTGAATATGTTCTTGCTTTGGTTGCTTGAATTTATTTTTGATGAAAACACCCTGAACTCAGTGTCCGTGTGAATCTAATATACTTCAGGAGGGAGAGGAGTATTTAATTAAAAAAATGTAAAGTAGGTAAATTACATAGTAGGTTAGGAAGCATAACAGACTACATCGATCGATCTATCTAGCTAGTTAAGTATCGATCTACCAACCTTCCTACCCAATATCTATCTACCTATAGACATAGTCATATGTACCTGTGACACATTAGTTTATTCATTTAAGAAGCTATATATTGGAATCTAACTATAAATACTGCAAATAGTCATCCATAAAACTGATGATATCTTCACTGCGTTAGGATTTATAGTGGAGCAAGGCATGTGTATATATTATGTGTATATATATTATTATTTTAGTTATTTACTGAATAATTACTATTACCAAGCACTGATCAAAACATTCTATGTTGAATTAATTAATTAATGCAATTTGTTGACCAAGGTACTGTTATTATTAACATTTTTCTTCTTCTTTTTCTTTTTTTTTTGCCCCATTTTTCTAAAAAGAAAATCAAAGCATTGGTTCAGAGATTTCAGATTCCTTGTATTAATACATTTGTTTTTGTTTTTCTTATTTATTTATTGTTTTTATTGAAGTATAATCGACATATAATATCCTATTGGTTTCAAGTGTACAACATAAGTATTTAATATTTGTATACATAACAAAATCATCACCACATAAGTCCAGTTAACATCCATCACCACACAGTTACAATTTTTTTTCTCCTAATGAGGACTTTCAAGATTTACTCTTAGCAACTGTCAAACATGCACTGCAGTATTATTAACTATAGCCATGATGTACATTGCATCCCAATGACTTAATTATTTTATAACTAGAAGTTTTTTTATAAATATTTTTAACTTATTATTTTTTAATTTTTTAAAAATTTATTTCTGAGAAAGAGTGAGACAGCATGAGCAGGGGAGGGTCAGAGAGAGAGGGAGGCACAGAATCTGAAGCAGGCTCCAGGCTCTGAGCTAGCTGTCAGAGCAGAGCCCGACATGGGGCTCAAACCCAGGAACCGTGGGATCATGACCTGAGCCTAAGTCGGACGCCCAACCGACTGAGCCACCCAGTCGCCCCTATAACTAGAAGTTTTATTTTTTGACACCTTCCACCTCTTTCTCCCACGTCCTACTCTCTACCTTTAGAGACCTCCTACCTCCAAGACCACCTATTTCTCCCACGCCCTACTCTCTACCTTTAGAGACTCTCTGCTTCCACCACCAATCTATTCTCTGTATCTTTGAACTTGGTTTTGTTTGTGGTGGTTGTTGTTGTTGTTATTGTTTTTAATCTCCACATATAAGTTAGATGATATGTATTTGTCTTTGATTGATTTCACTTAGCATAACACTCTCCAGGTCATAGGTATGACTGAATAACTGAAGTGAAAATGTCTTCTGTGTAAATCATAGATTGCTTTGAGAGTGGCTACTCAAACAATTTTGGTGTAAAGGAAGACATTACGATCTTAAAGTATGATTAGTTGAGAGTCCTGAAAATAAGGATAAGTGAGTTTCAAGAACTGAAAGAAATCTGTCTTGTATGAAGTAGGGAGAAGGAATAGAGAAGCACACTCCAGTTGCAGGGGGAAGCAAAGTCAAGAAATCTGTAGTTCTTTAAAGTCATTCTAACACGTACCAATAGGAATCGTTGACCAGGTGGATGGAGAAAGGGAAAGAGATAAGCCAAGGAGGTTTACAAATTTTTTTCTCCTTTGAAATTGAAAGACATTGGCATGGGGAAGACTACAGAGAGCAAGGTTTGAAGGGAAGACTCAGAGCTTGTTTTCTGACACATTGTTTGAAAGGCTAGTCAATCAGCCAAGTAGGAGGTCTCAATTGCATATTTAGGTATAGAAGTCTATAGCTAAGGCTAGAGGGCTATATTGGAGATATGCACTTGAAGATTTCAATGCTTAATATTTAAACTGATGAACTGCAGGGACACTGGGTGGTTCAGTCGGGTAAGAGTCTGACTTTGACTCAGATCATAATCTCACGGTTTGTGGGTGTCAGCCTTGAGTTGGGCTCTGTGAGGACAGCTCAGAGCCTGGATCCTGCTTCAGATTCTGTTTCTCCCATGCTCTCTTTCCCTCATCCATTTACTCTGTCTCTTTCTCAAAAATAAGAGAGCATTAAAAAAAAAACCCAAAAACCTAAACTAATGAACTGAGATGAGATTACCAAAGGAATGAATGACTGCAGAAAAGCTGAATATAGAGTTATTTTGAGAAAAATGTGACAGTGAACCTGTCCAAATCTCAGTTCCCATCAGATAGATCACCATTCCAGACCATCTGTGAAGCTTTTAAAGACTGGCTATTTGATTTCGGGCTTTGGAACTTGTGTTTATAAAAAAGGTATTGTACTCTATATATTGAACTGAAATTAATTTTAGTATGTAAATAACATGATGAGGAAAACTTTCTTTTTCAGTATGTATAATTGCATAGGTCTACTTTTAACTGCTCCATCTTTTTTAGTGATATTGATGTACCATAGCTTAATCACACTTTTATTTAGAGAATTTTCATTTTTTAATATTTAGTTACACATGGGGTGAAGGCTGCTTGAACACAAAAGAAATGGATAATGATGGAGAAGTTGATTTAAATATTACAGGTAAAGCTGAATACCATCTAATTAATTTGCATATGCTTAGAGGTGAATACGAATTTTCATGTGGGTTGTTCATTACCTCATCTGGTCTCAATTCTACTTCTAGTCCTGCTAGTATCCTTCTAATGGTAAGAATCTTGCCATCATGATGAGTGGGATTCTAATGTTTGTAGATAACTAACCCTGGTTAGTATCACCAAGGTTTTAAATTCCAGAGCACTACTTCATTTGGTGATCAATTGGATGAAAACCTATTTGTCAAAAGCTAAAGGAAAAGTATAGCATTTGCAGGACTGACTGAGAGATGTTATGTAAACCTTTAAATGAAACTTGCCTTGAGATTTTTCACCAATAACACTCTTGTTATTTAATACTCACCTCACGTGTTTCTCTTAAAACTCAAGGCCTGTATAAGATGCCACAGTGCCCTGTGAGTAATGGTGGACTGACTTCCTGAGTGCACACCATATATTTTAGTGCATGAAGTCATAATTCTGTGGGCTATATTTCTAAGAGTGGGAATGCTGTGTCCAAGGGTTCACAAGGTTTTAATTTTTTTCATACTCCCAAACCATCCTCTGGAGGCTAGAAGAGCTTATCCTCTTTCCAACATCTGAATGGAATTCCCTTTCCCCACTCTTGACAACATGGATGCCATCAATCTTTTATATTTTTGCAAATATCATCATTATGATTTTAAATGTAATTACTCTGGTTACTCTGAGATTGAATACCTTTACACGTCATTAATTCAATTTATATATTTTTAAATTTCTATGCATATATTTGTCTCATTTCAATTGTGCTTTAATTTTCTTTGAAGTGATTTGTAGCTGCCTATTATATTTAATCCACATTAATCCTTTATGTCGTGTACTGAAGCACTTCCACCAAGTCTGTACTTACTCATATTTTAAGTTGTTTATGGTGTTGCTTGTTATAAAGAACTATTCTTTTGTGAGTACTGGGGGTGCCTTGTGAACTCTCTGTGTGTGTGTATATGTATGGGTATGTTTACTGCAAATATTGTTATTTATTTATTTATCTATTCATTTATTTCTTCACTTACTCATTTATTTTTGATAATATATCTTGCTTAGTGGTCTGCTAGGACCGTGAAATTAGTTTGGGATTTTTCTGACATTTTCTGCATACTGTCATACTTTGAAAAATATAAAAATTATCCTCTTGAAATTTTGATAACAACATCCTTAAAACTATGTGGGAAGGGTGAATTTGGGGGTTCCTTTTTCAGTGGTTCTTCTTGAGCTTCAGCCAGAATACTTTACCAGGCCTTTCTTTGAGTTTGTGTTGTTCTAGACAATTTGCTCACTCCCCAGGTCCTTTTCTTTTTGTATATCACAGTGAGAGAGAAATATTGAGTTCCTGCCATCTACACTCTCTGTGGTTGGCAAGACTTTTCTAGTCCAGAGCAAGACATTTTGCTTCTTAAGTCAACTACTCAGCTTCCCTCTGAATTAGAATTAGCCATGAGAATTAAGACAAAAAATATTCACTTTCTTTCTTTTTCTCAGCTTCTAGAGAGATGATTAGGAGAGGTACTTAAGGGGACAATATAGTGGTTAAAACAGATTTAACCTTGAGGCAAACTGCCGGTATATCAGTTGTGACTGGGACGCTGATTAGGTTTTCAACCTCAAAGTTATATAATGTCACTGAATCTTGATTTCCTAATCTATTTTTTTTTTTTTTGAGAGAGAGAACAAGAGGGAGCATGTGTTCACATGTGCGTGCATGAGCAGGGGAGGGGCAGAGGGAAAGAGAGAGAGAGAAAGAGAGAAAGAGAGAAAGAGAGACAGAGAGAATCTCAAGAAGGCTCCACACTCAGTGCAGAGCCAGATGTGGGCTCGATCTCAAGACCTTGAGATCATGACCTGAGCTGAAATCAAGAATCAGATGCTCAACTGACTAAGCCACCCAGGCACCCCAATTTCTTAATCTATTAAGGGGATAGTACTTCCAACCATATTATGTTGTTGTGAGCTTTAAATGGGTGGGTATGTGTAATGTTCTTAGAACATTTCCCTTAGAGGAAAGTGTTCACTAAGTATTACTTAATATTACGTTATTTAACAAGGGATATACGGTTGAGTGAGGATAAATCATTGCAGCCATATGTTATGTGTGGCACATATAAGTCTTAACTCTCAAACTCATGTTTGTAGAAATATATAAATACATACATTATAAACATTATAAAATATATAAATATTATGTTCTATAATTTACCTGCATTTTCATATTCTTTTACTTTTACTTGAAATAACATACATAAATTTGAAAAAGCAAACTATGTATGTACAGTTCAGAAAACACTATAACAAAAATCACCTGTGTAACTACAACATATCAGGTAATAGAATATTGCTGACAGTCCAGAAACTTCTTTATGCCTTTTTCCAGTTGCTACCCACTTCCTGCCTCTACCTCACTGATTTATTTTGACTTCTAACCCTGTAGTCCGGTCTTGCATGTTTTTTGAATTTTTAAAAATAGGATCATATGGCATGCATTCTTTTGTGTCTGGCTTGTTTCACTCAACACTATGGTTAGCCGAGTTTTGGGTAAAGCAAGGTGAAGAATGATGTACAACTTTCCAAAACGGGCCTCAGTTTCTACACATGGGATGGAAGTGAGCTGGGGAGAAGTGCCACCTTCAAGGAAGAAGACAAACCAGCCAACCTTTTAATGATAGCACCGGCACTGTTTGAATCAGAAAATGAGAGTCTTCAGTGTAAAAATAAATTGCTTTCACCATAATTATTTCTTTCTATACTACCTCATGTTTTTCCAAACTGGATTTCTACTTTAATCTCCAATTTTTTTCAGGCTAAAGTATTCAGTGAATTTAGGATTTCTTCTTTCATTCCCCAGAGCAGTTGCTATGTTCAAGGGATTTACGTAGCTCCAAACGCATGAGGATAAGGGATGGATTAAAGAGTATAATCTATTGTTATCTGCTGCACAAACATTGCTTTTATATGAGCTCTTACTTCTGGAAATGGATAGTTTTGGTCTTTAGAAATTCAAAGGCAGAGACTTGTAGACAAGTTTAATAACTCCCCTGTCATACCCATACCTGAGACAGAAAGAAATCATTTACTTTTCAAAAGCATTATTCGATTACATGTATTTGAATAACTAGTGAGAGCTGGTAGTCATACTTAATAGCACCTATTTTTCAAAAATAATTTTGACTATTTCCACTTGCTTCTTCCAGATGATCTTTAGAATAATGCTGTAAAGATCCATTGTGACTGTTCTCTTTAAAAGATGGGTCTTGTTAACTGGAAGACATTTTTTCTTTCCTTTTTCTTCTTTTTTGCTAAGCCACACAATAAAACAGTATGAATTTGGTTAGAGGAAGATTTTAGGACACAGCAAAATGTTTTGTGAATTTTCACCATTCCTCATTCTTACTGAATTTTTGGACATTTTTGGTTTCTTCTAATCCTGCAGAGTTGGATTGGATTTCTGTGAATGCTTAGGAGCTATCTGTAAAGGCTTGCTCTCACTGTCCATGGAAGCCAGTGTGGAAGACCAGCTGTTGGGGAGGTGGGTGAAGGTGTGCTCATGGCCATTTGGGGAAGGTTTGCAGGCAAAGTGTTCCGAGCTCTTCTGGGCAGACTTCCTGATGGAGTTTGCACAGCAGTTAGTAAGATCCACAGTCCTTTAATGAATCCTGAGTCCTGGTTACTGTGCTCCCAGCTTTTTCCAAACTCTCAGCCCATGCCCATCACATTAATATTCTTGTGGGGCACCAAAACTGTAGGTCTTTTGGGCAGTGTCCCATACAGCTGGGGGAGTCAGGCACTCATTATGCTCAATTTTCCCCATGGGAAAAATTCTGGCCTTAGGAGTATCTCTTGGACTTGAGCTGTGCTGCCACAGTGAGTGTAGATAAAGTGAAACTGTGCTTTTTATGCTCTTTAATGAATCTATTCTCAGATTTTTATACTCTAGTGGAGGTGGGCCAGAATTTCTTCACTGAAATTGCAGTCTTACAAAGGTGTTCTTGTCCATGGGTGGTTGTCAGAGTCAATATTCTATAGATAGTATGAGGGCAGATGATGATGACGATGAAGGTAGAAAACTCCTATTTGGCCCTCTAGCTAATGCTTGTCCATGAATCAAATTCTGTTGTTTTAAAATTCCTCAGTTGCAATTGCATATGAAATTATTAATAGTTCATATTAGGTCATAACATGCAAATTTGTTCTTTCCTATGGTTTCTTTCCTATGATAAATAACATTTATCATCCAAAATATCCTATCACATTTCAGTTTTCTCCTCCATTTTGTATCTTACTGAAAGTATCGCTCCTAAACTCAGCTACCAAGTAAACAAACTAGGAGTCATTCTAGATTCTTTCTTTCTTCAGTATCCACACCAATTTTGTTTCCTAAATGGTTCTTAAATTAAGCCTTTCTTTTTCTTTCCTACAGTTGCTGTCCAGCATAGGCCCTCAGCATGTCTTTCCTGGATTAGAGATTCAATCTCTTGATTCGACCTCTTTTCTCATGTTCTGACAACTTCAAACTTGTTTTCTTGCCTGAGGCCAGGCTACTCCAACCTACTATGCTGCTCAATAGCTAAGATATGCTTTTTAAAACCTACTGATAAAGATCCCTCTTCTTCATGTCCCTATGTCCTCCCCTCTCAGGGCCCCAGCAAGGGGACCGTGACTTCTGTAGTGCCTCAAGCCAGAAGCGACATGCTTACCTTATTTCATCATGTGAGCCTACTCATTTTCTATGTACTATTAGACATGAATTAATGTGGAAAGCTCTAAACCAAAATAGTGAAAGACCTTTCAGTCAATGACATATAAGTACTTCCATTCACAGCTACACCTAGAATGTGCTTGTACAAAAGTTCTGGGGCGCCTGGGTGGCTTAGTCGGTTAAGCATCCGACTTTCGCTTAGGTCATGATCTCGCGGTTCGTGGGTTCGAGCCCCGCGTCGGGCTCTGTGCTGACTGTCAGCTCAGAGCCTGGGGCCTGTTTCAGTCTGTGACTCCCTCTCTCTCTGACCCTCCCCTGCTCACGCTGTCTCTCTCTCTCTCTCCTAGAAATAAATAAAAAACATTAAAAAAATTTTTTTAAATATATCCCTTAGCTCTCAATAGACAATTTTAATAACTTACCCCAAGCAGACAGCAGGCTCACCTACTAGTATCTTTGTGCTTAAAAACAGAAATTGCTCCTTTGCAATAGATGCAGCCTGTGTCAGATTGCACTACTCGGGGGCCAGTTTCACTGTGTGACCCTGAACAGAGGGCTTACCTCCATTTCCTCATGTCTCAGTATCTCTTCCCTTCTTTTGAAGTATTTGTCAAATTGTTTACAAATAATACCTTTTTATAAAATTTTTTTGGGGGCACCTGGGTGGCTCAGTCGGTTAAGCATCTGACTTCAGCTCAGGTCATGATCTCATGGTTTGTGGGTTTGAGGCCCATGTCAGGCTCTGTGTTGACAGCTAGCTCAGAGCCTGGAGCCTGTCTTCGTATTCTGTGTATCCCTCTCTCTCTAACCCTCCTCTGTTCATGCTGTCTCTATCTGTCTCTCAAAAATAAATAAAACATGAAAAAATTAAAAAAAAGTTTATGTTTATTTGTTTTTGAGACCAAGAACAAGCATGAGCAGGGGAGGAGCAGAGAGAGAAGGTGACACAGAATCTGAAGCAGGCTCCAGGCTCTGAGCTGTCAGCACAGAGCCCGATGCGGGGCTTGAACCCATGAGCTGTGAGATCATGACCTGAGCCGAAGTCAGACACTTAACTGAGTCACTCAGGTATCCCTCACAAATAATACCTTACTCTTTCTGTCATCACTGATTTGGAAAACCCTGTCTACTTGCTTCTTTAATAATATTTTATTTACACTTATGTGTTCAACTCAACTGTTACTTTTTGGAACCTGTGGTTCTGCTTCCACTGAATGTATTGTATACCGCTAACCAGCCATTACCATACCATTGTCTGTTTCTAGTGTTTGTCATTTCCAATGGGCAAAAACTCCATAAAGTTAGATTACTTCTCTCCAGAAATTTTACTCCTAGAGATCTACCTAAGAGTAATAAAAAGATACATCCAGACCAAGACTTGCACAGAAATGTTCTTACTGGCATTATTCACAGTAGTCAGTGAGTGAAAATAACCAATTATCCACCATTGTTGAATTGGTAAGCAAAATGTGTTAAATCATACAATAAAACAATATTCAACTATGAGGTAACAAACTATGGATATATGCTACAATATGGGTGAACATCAGAAACATTATGTGCAGTTAAAAAAGCCATATATAAGAAAGCACATATCGTTTATTCTATTTATTTTAAATGTCTAGAAGTGTCAAATATTTAATGACTGAAAGTAGATTAGTGATTGGGTGGAACAGGGTAGAGGAAATCAGCAGTAAGTATGCATAAGGATTTATTCACATGATGAAAGTGTTCTAAGCCTGATTTAGGGTGATGGTTACATAGCTTGGTAAATTTACTATGATATCCTTGAATCATATCTGAAAGGGGATGGATTATGTGATATATGTTATATGATACATGAATTATTTGATATGTGAGGAACTTATTTCTCAATACAATTGTTTTCAAAGCTTAGATTTTTATCTTTATTCATCTTGGTAGTTATAGTTATATATATATAAATGCTAATAAAAATAAATAATAAAATAATAAATGATAATAAATTAGCAATTAAATGTTAATAAAAATAAAACATTATATAAATATATATTTTATATAAATATTTATATAATATATCTTTTAATAAATAAATATATTTATTTATTAATATATAAAATATATATTTTATTAATGTTTTATTTTTATTTTTGAGAGAGAAAGAGACAGTGTGAACAGGAGAGGGTCAGAGAGAGAGGGAGATACAGAATCTGAAGACAGGCCCCAGGCTCTGAGCTAGCTGTCAGCGCAGAGCCCAACACAGGGCTCGAATCCATGAACTGTGAGATCATGACCTGAGCTGAAGTCAGATGCTTAACCGACAGAGCCACCCAGGTGCCCCACCCCCATAGTTATAATTATAAACCCTAGATCTGGCCCCCACAATGTTTGGATGCCTTCAGTCTACCAAATATTCAGCTTTCCCTTGCTTTTCTAGTTATTACATCTTTATTTATAATGAGGTGATAGAAGCCTTCTCTCCAACTGTTAAAATTTTAGTTGACAACATGATCATCTATGACTCCAATAGGGTGCCATCCAGTATTTTAGTTACTGTTTATTATGTATTTTGCATTTTTCCATAGTATTTTCTGCTGAAAATGAGTTAAGATAATTCCTGAAACAAAAAATTCCTGAAATAGAAGTCTGCAAAATTGCATGATATTGGCCTCTCTTGAAGAATTCATAATAAAGACATTATTAATACAGTTTTAGGAATCTTGAGTTAAGAACACTGTTTAAGTTTGTGTTGGTCTGCTACTGCTATGATAATGCTACATTTTTTAAAGCCAAATTTGGGGGTGCCTGGGTGGCTCGGTTGGTCAAGCATTGCACTCTTGACTTTGGCTCAGGTCATGATCTCACATTTGTAGGATCAAACCCTGTGTCAGGCTCTGCACTAGGCATGGAAACTGCTTAAGATTCTCTTTCTCTCTCTCTCCCTTTGCCTTTGCCCCATCCCTGTTCGTGCTCTCTCTTTCTCTCTCTCTCTCTCAAAAAAAAAAAAAAAAAAAAGCCAATAACCATGTATTTCTCACTCACAACTCACAGGATCAGTTAGATGTGAGTCTAGTCACTTCAAGTATCATTCTTTCTGGGACCTGGGGGACGAAACAGGATGTGACCATGGCAGCGTCTTCTCAAGGTGAATGACAGGAGACAAGAAGCTATGCTAAACCACACAGACACGTATAAAACCTCTGCCCATGTGGTATTTATTGTACCCATCAATCAGAGCCCAAAATCAATGCTCTGAGGAAATATACTTTATCCATTGTGAAGTCACAGCAAGGGAGGGAATGGAAGAAAGATCTGTGACCTGCTAAACAGAGTTTTCTTAACTTATAAATAGAACTTATTCCCCTATATTTTCAAAACAAATTTAGCACCCCAGATTAATGTGTCATGTACTGTGGACACTGACAATGTGAAATTGAAATTCTTAGCTCTGGCTACAAATTAAAAGCACCAGAAGTGGTTTTTAAAAATACTGATGCTGAGGCTCAGTGTAGACCAGTTGAAGCAGAATCTTTGGGGGAGGGGATGTTAAGGGGGAGAGCATCAGGCATTAGTATTTGAAAACTGCCTTCATTTGATCCAAGAAAAGGTTGAGAACCATTGATGTAGAGAAATGTAATGTGGCAGAATATTTTCATATTCTTTATCTGAACTTCTCTAATTAGATTTCAGTATTCATTACCTCTAACCTTAAGTCCATTTTACTTCAGGCATATATGAATGCTAGTCTTCTAGCTACAGAAAGAGTACTTATCCTTAAAGTTTAGGTGGGCTTCATTCTAGTCTTGTGGCCTTATCAAGATTCTAAGTCTATTTTCCTGAGGGCGAGTCTATAAAGAATAGCAGATTATAATTCTCTTGGGTGATTTTTAGTCTCCTATCTTTCTCTGTATGTTCTTATATTGGAGAGAAAATATATTTAGAGTCACAGATACATTATGATTAACTATTATGTCTTCCAGGAGGAAGAGAAAGCACAATATGGTCTCAATGTTCTATATTTGCATAGTTTTTAAAATGCATAGCTAAGTAATTGCAACATTGTTTTAGAAATGCCACAGGATATTAAATCTTTTTGGCCTCAAAGATTTCAGTCACCCTATAGGAGACTCTTATTTTTACCATAAACTAAGGATGTTATTTGCTTTGAGTCATTTGTATTGCTTTTTAAATTAGTTTTCAAATACTTTGAATATAAAACACTATTTTATAACTTACATTTAATGAGTTAGAAACATTCCATTTATATTTTCACTTTATTCATATTTACAATTTGAAATTCTTGAGAATATGTAACATGGCAATTCAGAGTAGAGAATAAGAAAGGAATGAAGAAATCTAAATCATATCAGAGCATATTAGCAGTAAAAAGGGAAGAATCAATACAAAAGAAAAGCATAGAACATAAACCAGGATAAAGTAATCAATAGCTCTGGATTATAGGATACAATTGCAGATGACTACAGGAGAATCCACTTGAGTTACATAGTGATACCAAACATGTGCAACAAATACCCACTGCAAATTTGCTTCAAACAAAGGAAAAAGGAAGTCCCAAAAAATAATGACAAAGTTTAAAAGAAGACTATTGACAAGGGAAATGAGTATTGAAATTATATAAATTTCTGAAGCAATTTAGAAAACAATTTTTGGAAATGGTTTTGCTTTTGAGCCACAAAAAAAAAAAAAAAAAGTATCTGGGTCCTAAAACACATCACAGGGCTAAATTAGATGTTACTCATTATTACTTTTGTAAGGAATTAGTGTGGGTTATTCCTGTTATTTCTACATTAAAGAAAAATCACCACAGAATTAGTGGATTAAAACAATGGTAATTGTCTTCTCTTTCATGGTCCTGGAAGGAGATTGGTCTCAGTTGGGTGGTTCTTAGGGTCTTGCTTGTGTTACCAGTCAGGTGGTGATTAGGGCTGCAATATCTCAAAGACTTCTCTCTCATACCTCCACCCTGCCTAGTTCTCCTCACACTATGGTGACTGAGTTTCAAGAATGAGTATCCTAAGAGAGCCTGGCTGAAGATGTATCTTCTAAAACGAATTAGCTTTGAAAGTTATATGGTGGTACTTTCCTGGCAGTACAGAGATTCAAAAAGTGGATGTGTAGAGCCCATACGCCAAGGTCACACTGGGGTGAAGATTTGGTTGCCACCATCTTGGAAATACAATCTACCCCAGGGATCTTAAATTTCGTTTAAATTTGACGTTGTTGTGGACAATAAAATTTTACTCAACCTTACTTACATAATGTAAACATTGCAACTTACCCCAAAGAATAATTTTAATATGGAGGATGAAATTTTGGATGTTTATAGGTTATGAATTAGTGAGGGTATTCTAAGAGTTTATCTTACCATAAAAGCTCTAAGATAGGCCGTCACCTGTGTCTCAGGCCTGAACATATATTTCTTTCCCTCTCATTTATTAAAATTCATCCTTGGTCTCTTAATTCCTCTGAAATTCCAAGCTGGTCTTTGTTTTATAGTCTGTTTATTTGGGTCATCTTAAGCTTTGCACTAGTAGCTTCTCATATTTTAGCTCTCGTTCACAAATCAGACCTTCTAAGGCTGGCATCTGGCCACCTCTTCCCCAGGCACTCTGCACTTTTTACCATATTACTATATTTCCTCAATTCTATCTACACCCTACCCTCACTTTTGCATTGGATGAAAATCTCAATGAAGTTTGCTTATCATGTTGACGCTAGTGCCTGCAAAGAGAACACCTCTGAAAAAGGTCCAAGCAGAAGGAAAAAAATCAATGACTCAATAAATTGACTTTGTGTGAATGCTTTAGGCAGCTTCTTTCGGGGGGTGTCTCTGCCTTTCCTAAATAGTCATAAATTAGACACCTGCAGCTTTGGGGCATGGCCTCCTATCCTGTCATTCTGAAGTCACAGAAAACAATGAATTCCTCCACACATTAAATAGCTCTTCAGAAAATTGAATACAGCTTCCTGTCTCATGGATTTCTTCACTGTAAATATTGTGTATGCTTTTAAATACTTTTAACGTGACAGCTTTCTAATCCTCTTGTCATCTTTGACACGTTTCTCTGGAGGTTCTTTAGTTTTCGAGTGACCCTTTAAAAGTGTGTGCTTCCAGTAGAATATGATACCTCGGGGAATGTCTCACCAGCTGAGGATACAATAGGGCAACATTTTCTTTCAGGGGTTCCATGTAATTATTGTTGCAGAATAAAATGTTTTTGCTTCCTCTGAGGAAATATGTTTCACAAAACATTAAATGTATCCTTCCATTTTGAATTGTCTAATTTTTGCGAGAGTGAAAATCATAGTCCCTTATTTCATTGAGTGTCAAGTATTAAAAATTTTAGGGCCTTTTAAAGCTGACATTTAGGAACCAAGAAAACAAAAGTTATTCTAAATAGGCTATGCTTCTAAAATAAATCCAGAGGATTGACACAAAATGAGATCATGCTGTTTTCACATCCGAGATCAAAAGAAACTTCCAAATAATTCATAAGACTTCTGCTTTAATGCCATATGGCTGGCATCTCTGAAATATCCAGCTTGAACTTCCTATTTAAAAACGGTAAGGACCTTCAAAAAAAACAGAAGAACATAGCAAACCCTAAAATCAATTAACAACCAATTATTAGAATCACTCAAAGTTGTAATTATTTGGCTTATATGGTTGTTTTAAGGCTCTCTTCTCTCATAGCCCAATTCAAATTTTGACTCTAAATTCTGTAATCTGTAGAAGAGGTTTAGGAGCATCAGCACGGTAGTGAGACTTACAAGATTCAAGCCAAAGGATCATCACTTATTAACTTATTGATTTTGAGGTGAGTTACCTACATCTTCAACCCTCAGGTTCCTTATCTGTAAAAGAAATGTATTAATAGAATCAAATCAGAAATACATATAAAGTATTTGAAATATACAAGGCATAGGGCTTACTAAGCATAAACCAAGTGCTCAACTAAAGGGGGCTAACACTAATCATGTTCTTATTATGAAAGAATATTTCCATTTGTTTAAAACTATTGAGACATATAATCCTTTTCTCAATGTTTTTCTCTATTGGCTAAGAAATCCACATTTTTAGCACCAGAATATAAAGTTCTGTTGCTCCAGTACTAAGAATTTACCTTTGGAGAAATCTGGGGTTACCCTCTCCACCAGCATCACCACCACCACTATTGTGCCTCAAACCCCTGATCTCTCCAGCAGCCCCTTATTACTTAAGCTCTTGCCTGCACACTGTCAGCTCGAGTATCACCTGGAGTTAGTTAGAATTCAGAATGTAGGCCCTTTCCTGGGTCTACTAATTCAGAATCTGCATTTTAACAAGACCTCAAGTTTATTCATATGCTTATCAATATGTAAGAACTGTTACACATTTATTTGAAGACTGTAACTCCCAGCAAAAGACTGGTCAAAGGACTAGAAGAGAGTATGAAATAGGATCTTCAGAATCTACTAGTAAATCCAGGTGTGCTGGTTTGGAGTCAAAAGCAAGTGATACACTCTGGAATTTAAAGTATTTCATCTATTTTTTCTGTACACAGTTGGACATACACAAGGGAATGCAGAACAGATTAATGGTCTAGTGTTTGGGGCTAGAAACAGAATATATCAATTGACCTCCAGCTCCAGATATAGGAAGAGGATTTGAACTGAAACCAATTAGATGGGAAATAGAAAGAAAGGACATTGAAAAGTACTGTTTGTATTTTTTAAAAAATCCTTGGATACGTTTCTCACAACAAATAAAACATTTTAAAAAAAAAAAACAACTGGAAGAGAGCCTGAAACACAGGAAGTAACAAATATATATCTGTTGAAATAAGCTAATAAGTGACAATAGAGAGAAAATTACAAAGAACAAGATAATCTGACCGCATTAGGGAGCTCTGTTTGGTGGGAGCTGCAGACAATTATATCAGGATGCCATGAGCACAGGATAGAAGTTTGCACAGGAGCACAGGAGAACTCCTAGAGGTGCCTCATCCGACTTTCATGCCTATGTGACAAGGATGCTTGTAAAAGACAGCAGTTCACCTGAATTTCAAAGGAATGATGGGTGTTTCTGGGGATGGAAGGGAAAGTAATGACATTCTAGAAAAATCAATGTAGCCATATATATATGACAAACTATATATATATAGTTTGTCAAAAATGGGGGCTTACCATGCTCAGACCACTGGGAAAGACTACAGATTGGGTCATTTTTTCATCCTTTTCATGCACGAAAGCACATAATCAATGAAAATTAATTTCCTTATATATTTTTGCCTCTAACTTCACCATGGCCTACCTTCGGTTCTCAGGAGAAGGAAAAAACAAACACTTCTGTGTGATAAGTGATCTCCAGATAGCTAAGGCAGTAGGTGTAAAGAGAGAGATTGAGACTTTGTCAATGCATAGTCAACACAAGCAACACGCAAAAACACATCCTGGCCTTGCTGAGCTGAGTATTTGGTCCTCGGGATATGGTATAATAGCACTGAAGATCTTTACAGTATTCAAACCAACCATTTCTGAGTCACAATTGTCCAGTCTGAATTCTCCATTGTCCTCCATATTTGGGACAAAAAGCTCAGGCTGGGCTCTCAATTTACCATCCTCTGGGGAATTTTACCCACTTTTCTGTTATTCTTAATCTATTTCCCTTATGCTAATTCTTTCTTTCTTGGTTTACTCTCTTACTTGAAGAACACATCTTCCAAAAACATTTAAAATTGCTCCTTGGGAGAAAAATTTGCTGAGATCTTCCATGTCTGAAAATATTCTCCTTCTACCCTCACAAATCATTTCCTGGGTATAATGTTTTTTTCTGGTTTGAAATCATTTTCCATCAGAGTATTTTAGATATTGCTTCACTGACTTCTTGCCTCCAGTTACTATTGAGAAATCTCAGGTCATCCGGAGCTGATCCTTCTATGTGACCTTTAGTATTTTTCTCAGGAACCTTCTTAAATCTTCTCATTTTGTGTAATGGTGTGATATTCCACAGGCTTGTGCTTTTTGATTGAAATCCGTGTTGGTTTATTTTCATCAACTTTGGTTATCACTTAGTAACAGCTTTCAATCTGGCAATGTGTATTCTTTTGTTTGTGGAAATTTGTTTATGAATTTCTCCATTCTATTTCATGTAATCCTTTCTTTGGAACTGCTAAGTTCCAGATGCAGGATTGATCTGGTCGAATCCTCTAGTATAATTTTGTAATTTCATATTCTTCACCTTTTTTGTCTTCAATTTTAATATTTCAACTTTATGATTAATGCTTCTATTTTTTTCATTTCTATTATCATGTTCTAAATCCCCAAAGTGTTTTTTCTTTAGTTCTTGAAATATTTCTTATGTTATGATATCTGGGTTGCACTATCTTTTCTTACATTTCTGAAGATATTTACAACATATTTTAAATTCCTGGATAATTTCTAGTTCCATCAATAGGCTCCTTTTCTGTTGATTTTACTCTTTTTCTGTCAGGTTAGAGGTTTTCAGATATCTAAGTTGTTATGAATTTCAGCTTTAATTTAAGAATAAAAATATTTTTAAAAAAACAGACATTAAATTCTGAACACAGATTGAAGCACTATAAGTTTGGAATTTACTCTCAACTGATCTGAGTGGAGCGCTTAATGGGTAATTTCTCATTCTAACATATTTGAGTCTTTCTTCTCAACTGATCGATGTTTGCATAGAAGAATGTTCCAAACTCTTGCTCAGAGAGTGATCTATAGCTTCCAGCATTCTGAAAGAACAGAGATGTAGAAGAATCAGAGGTTTCAGCATTCAGCTTTCAAGTTATTTACGTTACAGTGGTACCTAATGTTCAATTATTCAAGGAATCATTCAGTTTCATAGTAATCTGTATTACTGTTTCAAGGAGAATTGAGTGGTAGTAGTAGGGGAGGTCGGCTTCTAAATGCTTCTCACTTTTTCCCCTCACCCATTTCTTATTGTAGTGACATCCCTTCACTATGAGGTGAGGCTAGGATGTGCTGTTTCCCTTACTAGAACCAGACCTCTCAACATCAAATCTGTTACAGTTCATTCTAGAAGATAGGTTCTCTCAGGGTTGACATTTAATAGGAAAAATATGTTTGGTTAACAGGAATACTTTTATAACTATGTGTATGGTTTTAAGCTTGTAACAATTTCCCATTTTTACTACTTAACTTTCTCTTTTTTACTCTAGAGCAATTTTATAAATGAACACATATTTTACAGAAAATGAATACACAAATGGCAGTATATTTCTAAAACTATGGAAACAATAGCAATCTAGAGACATGCTGATTTTTTATGAATTAATGTAGTTAGAACTATCAAAGACACTAAGATAGAGGCACATGAATAATATTGACTAAAGAGTAAAAATGATACTTTGAGTAATACCAAAGTCTTCTCTGTTGTTAATATGGAGAATTATGAAAGTAAGTAGTATAGATTTTTAAAATGCAAGTGTACTAACAAATAGTCAATATTACAACTGTGCAATTGTAGAACCTAGCATGATTCAGAGTTTTTAATTTATAAAAAAAGCCTGTAAATAAAACAGGGTGTAAGGGAGTATTTAAAGAAACAAAGAAAATGCTGTTTCACACTAAATCTTAAGTGACAAAGAATGCTGATTAAACAGAAGATCCTGGAAGTTATCATTAGAGGTGGCAGACAATGTTCTCCTATAAGCAATCCTTGTAGCGTTGTGCAAAGGGGCAGATGAATAGGGAGTGAAATTAAATGAGATTGCACATCTCTCTGTATGTTTCAGAGAGATAGGCATTTTAAACTGGATCATGAAATGGATTGGGAGCTAAAAGGAAATCGGAGATAAATGAGAAGGCGAGCATGAGATTTAGCGCGTAATACGGATTCGAACAAAAAGCTCCTGCACAATTTAGAAAATAGGAAGTTGAGATCTGTCTGTGTTACTTCAGAGCAAACAAAATGTGAATTTAAAAGGAGTCAAAGTTGAGGAAAAAGCATACTTTTCAAAGTACTGGGAAAAAATGGCCACAGGCATGTTTAGATATATAAAATGAGGGGAGGTAAGCTGAGCTTTCTAAATGAAAATGATCAGGAAAAGTTGATGGTGATCAAATGGATGTAAATGAGATTAGAAGCCGGAGCTTGAAAATGTTCCAGATCAAGAAGAAATTGTGATTTTGAAGTATCTAAATTATTTTAATGAGCCTTTGGGTCATCCTAAAATGTGCAGGGAATATGGAATCAATCAGACGTGATTTATCACAATCAATATGTGCATTTTGGAAAAATAAACTAGATACATCATGACTGATGACTGGAACCACTATGAAAAAAAACGTAACAACAAAGCTCTAAGGCTTGCCTGCTCTCTACAGAAACAGAGATTCGGGGGGTTGTAACTGTCAGAAGCATCAATTAAATTGTGGTGAGTAGAAAGTGGGGATTTAGGGGCACCTGGGTGGCTCAGTCGGTTAAGCGTCCAACTTCTGCTCAGGTTATAATCTCATGGTTCGTGAGTTCAAGCCCCACGTCCAGCTCTGTGTCCAGCTCTGTGTCCAGCTCTGTGTCCAGCTCTGTATCCAGCTCAATGCCTGGAGCCTGCTTCCAATCTTGTATCTCTCTCTCTCTCTCTGCCCCTCCCTCACTCACGCTCTCTTTCTTTCTCTCTCTCTAAATAAATGCACATTAAAACGATTTTTTAAATTTTTTTTTAATTTTTATTTATTTCTAGGAGAGAGAGAGAGAGACAGCATGAGCAGGGGAGGGTCAGAGAGAGAGGGAGTCACGGACTCCGAAACAGGCTCCAGGCTCTGAGCTGGCAGTCAGCACAGAGCCCGACGCGGGGCTCGAACCCACGAACCGCGAGATCATGACCTAAGTGAAAGTCGGACGCTTAACCGACCAAGCCACCCAGGCGCCCCAAAACGATTTTTTTAAAAAGTGGGGATTTATTAGTTCATAAAAGTGATTTTGAAAAGTGGTTGAATTAGACTAGGGCAAGGTTACACTCAGACATTACAAACATATTATTGGGGAACCGTACCCCTCTTGTCTTCTCTCAGGACCTCAGCTTGCATCTGTCTTTGTGTTGCTTTCATTTTCTGGGAGGTTCCCTCCATACGGTGGGAATATACACCTACCTTCAGCATCAAGCCTTGTTCTCATGGCTCATGCACAAATGGATGCTGAAAATAAAAACAACCAAGTGGCAAATATGGCCACCATATGAATTATGAATTAAGGAGGAGAAATTCCCTGTTCTATTTTCTTCAGCTAACTCAGTTCTGCTACTTTTACCACTGGAGAGTGGTAGGAGCAGTTGGTGGGATAAACCACTCTCCACAAATAGGATATACTGCTATCCACTAGCAGGTCAAAGACCACCGGCAATCAGTGTTTAATGAACACCAACAATGAGCCAGATATCCTGCTATAAGTACATCAGTGAAAAAAGAAACAAAGATTTCTGTTCTCATGGAGCAAAGGAAATCAGAATATAAGCAATACACATAAAAATGAGTACATTATGTACTGTTTTAGGAAGTGAGACATACTTTGCAATAATGGTAGCGGCTAGAGTAGAAGAAAAGGGCTTGATACTGCTGGGATCTGGGATATAGCAGAGTTGGTACTTTAAATACAGTGCCGAGGGTACGATTCACTGGAAACTGAGGCTAGAGCAAGCCTTGTGTGGAGTGTGGGATTACCTATGAAGATATCTAGGCAAGTAGCTCTCCTTCCGGGCCTAAGACAGGAACCTCCCTGACTTGTTAGAGGAATAGCATGCAGCCTAGTGTGGTTAGAACTGGGCAGTGAGAAGATGAGGGCAGAAACTTTACATTATTTTTGACCTTGACTTTTATTTTAAGTGAAATGTAGAGCCTTTGGAGTTGTTGAGCAGAGGAGTGACATAATTCAAATTATATTTTTAAAAGATCACTCTGACTACTCTGTGGAGACTAACTTGCAGATGGGCAAAGAAGCACAGAGATCAGTTAGTAGGACACTGAGTGGTCCAGTAGAGAACTGATGGTGTCTTGGACCAAGATATATCATGAACGCTCTGGTCCTTGAAGAGATATGGGGCAGGCCAATAACACATATCTAACTAAAACAATTTGGATTTCAATTCGTTTTTGTTTTGGCGAAAGCTTAATGGAGAGAAAAATGTAACATTTTATCCCAAATGATTTCAAAGCTTAATTATAATATACCTAGTTATTAATAATGTAGATAATCATAGCTTTATAAAAGCATTCTATACAATCATGCAGGTCTCTCCTGTCATTTATTTATTTGAATTTATCCTTCCATTATTCTGTACAGTAAGGAAGCCAGGTATTATCAATGCTTTTTTATAAGTAGATAAATTGATAGTAGAGAAATAATTAAATGTCTTCCTCAACTCAAGAGATCTTCAAATATTCCAAGTGTCAAGCAACATTGAAAATGTACCTGTTTCGTCCTACTGTTTTCTCTGCTGTATGGTTTTCCTGTTTAACATGCTATTTTTAGTGAAGCTGTGTGGTTGTATCCATTTTATTCCCATTCACTCCTTTTAACACCTCCAGATTCTACTCTCAGTGTTTTGACACTCTCGTTGAAAAATCACCGATCTTGGTCAGTGTTCCTCCGTCTCTTTCTTCTTTTCTCCCTTATGGAGTTTAGGACATAGTGTGGGGGACTTTTGTTTTCTTTGTGTCCTCCAATTCTCTCACCCTTTGCCTTTTGTCTTGGTCCTAACCATCTAACCATGGGTATTATAGGAAACTGAGCTCTGTATTTTCCATTGAACACAGTGGACACGGGGGCCACATTGTTTCAGAAAGAGTGAAAACATTAAGAGAACAAGAGAACCTAAGCCAAGAGCCTGGACCCTGGTGTGACTGTTAAAAAGACAAGTAACTTCTCCTGGATACTTAAAGGGACTGGAAAACTAGGATTCCCACCATTAAATAGGTTAGGATTTGAATCGGTCTCCTATGAATGTGAAAGGACAGGCTACTCTGAATCACAGAGCTGAGTTCTCTGTGGGTGCAGCCACCAGGAGCCCCTGGGCCATCCCCTGTCAGACTGGCTGTGGGAGCAGCCATGAGACATTGTGTCGCATGTCCAGCACAATCTATCCTGTATCCTGAGGGAACAGAATCCATTTTCTCACCTTATTACCGTGAGGTAAGAAGAGCATTAATCCAAAAAACCTGCACTCCAAGAGAATTTCAGAGTTTTGTCATTGAAAGCAACTAGGGATATTTAAAAACAAAAGAAAAGCAAACAGGCAAACAAAAACACACGAGTTAAATCAGCAACTCTGAGGAGGGAGAGAAGCTTATATAATTTTTAAAGGCTTTCTAAGTGATTTCAATGTAGTTAAAGTTGAGAACCATTGTTTTGGTTGCCATAAGGGACTTTTATATATTCTAATAAAACTTTGTGTGTATTGTTTTCATAGCAGTAAACGACATGTATAAAATACATATTCTTCTTCTTCTTATTTCAATAAATTGAAGGCACCTCAAGAGCAGGGACTTTTCTTTTTTTTAATGTCTGCTATATCCTTAGTACCTAGCACATTGTCTGGCATAAACTAGGTTCTTAGAAATACTTATTTTACTAACATTCACGGTTGAATACATGATTGTACAATTCTATAACTTTTTTCTGTTCCCACTCGTATTAGCTCTGACATCTACTAGCAGTCTATGTTTTTTTCGTTTTTTGTCCATGACCGGTTCCTTCCTCTGTTATACACAGGCTCAGTAAGTTGCTATAGTAACACTAATAAAACAACTCTCCAGAGGGCCTCTCGTAAAGTTACCCTTCAAAGCAATCCACGCCAGGTGTGTTAGTTTCCTAGGGCTGCTATAACAAAGGATAGCAAATTGGATGACTTAAAACAACAGAAATTTGTGCTATTACAAGTCCAGAGGCAAGAAATCTAAAATCAAGGTGTACACCATACTCTCTCTGAAGTCTCTGTGGAAGAATCCTTCGAGCCTGTTCCAAGTTCTGTTAGCCCCAGGCATCCCTTGGCTTGTGGTAGCATAACTTCAATCTCTGTCTCCCTTGTTACCTAGCGTTCTCCCCTCCCTGTAGCTCTGTGTCCGCCCCCCCCCTTCTTATAAGGATACTGGGCATGGGACTTGGGGCTCCCTCTAAATTCAAGATGATTAAATCTCAAACTTCTTAACTAATTACATATGCAAGCCCCCTATTTCCAAAAAAGATCACATTCTGAGGTTCATGCCCATGAATTTCAGGGGGATGCTACTCAATTCACTACACTAGGGTAGTTTAAGAATTAATTGGAACTTGTCCCTGTTGAAGCATTAAGGTTGGGTTAGTCCTGCGACAAATATCTAAAGGACAGCTTTACAAAACAATCAGGAATTTCTACTTTGAGTCATAAACTAAATGTTCTGCACTGCAAGAGCCAATAAAAAATGGAAAAGCATACCAAATAGTTTTGTCTTATTTCTGAAATTCTGTCTTCCTTCAGGGAAAAATTAGAATTGTTTGTTAAAAATTATCACTGAGTATTACATATACAGATGTAAGTGTTGTTTCTGTGTGTAAGAACTTCATTAGACAGATTCTAGATTCATCCTAATGACTCATAATACAACTTTAGCTATAAAAAATCGTTCTTACTATGGCAAGGAAAGTTTATTCTTATATCAGGAAAATCTTTTAAAACAGATTTGGGAACTCAATACTCAGGAATTTTCAGGTTTGGAGACTATGTTTGTTTTACTAGTAAAGATATATGCTTTACCATTAATGATTCTAGTAAGACTTCTTCCCACAGGTGGAACATAAAATTACAAATACTATTATACAAAAACTCACTCTCTTTTATCTTGTAAACTATATCTGTGAATGAAGAATAACTGGAAATCCAAGAAACAGTTGCTTTGTTAGTGATAGCACACATTTTGTGTTACAATACAAACTTTGGGACTTCTTAGGTCAAGAAATTTCCTATATTTACTTATTCTATAGTATCTGTAAAGAAAAAAAAATGAGAAGGATATTGACTGAATTAGGATATACATTTTCTTTCACAGTTTTCCTTATGAAAATATTAGTAAAATCAATAGTTCCTCTTGTCATGTGTAAAAGTAGGTGTTTTCGATAAAATATTATGTGAATAGCTCTTGGATATTTCTATTATCATCAACAACAATCATGCATAACAATAATAACATGTTAATAATATTAATAACTAATATTATCATGGGTTTATTGAAATTAACATTATACTAAAATCAAGCATATTTCAAATAGCTATGTTTCTTAGGTGTAAGTTTAAAATATGACATTTATGTTCAAGTTTCAATTCAAGTATATTACATTTATAGATATATATTGACAATTTTAATATGTAGGTGATCTGAGTACATCACACTATTCCTGCTGAGCAGGCATTCTCTCAGATACATGACTTTAAGTTTACTCCTTGATGTCTACTCTAACAAGTGAAAAGAAATAACTGATAGATTGTAAGGCAAAGACAATAAGCTTTAACATTTGCCTAAGAACATTTTGATTAGGAAGAACAAGGAATCTTGTTTCTAACTATCACAGCCTAAAGCCTGCTATAAATACGTAGACAGTATTCATTTAGAGAAACTAACAAAATCAAATGGTGACGGTGGGGAATCAACCAGACTGTGAGAATTGTATAGATAGCAATTTATAAGATAATGTAAGACATACTTAACTTGCCTTGCAGCCTAAAATAATTCCCAGAAAGTGTTCAATAATATCTTTATTAATGATCAGTCAGAAGAGATAAGTAGCACGTGAAACCTAAGAATGCTATAATTTTTGAAAAATGAAACAAAACTAGGAAAGGCAACATATCAAGCAAGTTGCATCAGAAAAAATAAAGGTGTAAGAAAGTTTAAGTAAAGGATAAAACAGAGCTTTAAATTAAAACTTGGAGTGAAAATAACCCACAAGATTGTTCATCGCCAGTTTCCAGTCAACATGATAATCAAATCTTATAACTCCATAAAGTTTATTTCTTTAAAAAAAAAAAAATTAGCGTTTACCTGAGAGAGAGAGAGACAGACAGACAGACAGACAAAGTGTGAGTGTGGGGAAGGGTAGAAAGAGGGAAACACCGAATGTGAAGCAAGGTCCAGGCTCTGAGCTGTCTGCACAGAACCTGATGTGGATCTCAAACCCACCAACCACAAGATCATGACCTGAGCTGAAGTTGGACGCTTAGCCAACTGAGCCACCCAAGTGCCCCCATAATGTTTATTTAATGACAAAGAAGAACAATTAATTGCATCCAGACACTTTCTTTCTTATTCTAAAAATTTTAGCTAAATCCATTTTCTCATTCTTTAGGTTTATTTACTTTTCCTTCTCTTTCTCCTACTTCATCTATACACATTCCCATTTCAGTCTGCCTTTATGATTCTAGATTCTTACTTCTGTTTTCCTTCCCTAGGTAGGATAAATCAAGTAATTTTCATCCTTATTTTTAGATATTTTCCCAGTAATAGGAATTGCCTGATGAAATTATAAAGGAATATGATAGAAAGACTATCCATTGTCTTATTGCAAAAGTCAAGCAAAATCTGTAGGAGTGCATGCTACATAGTGGGTATTTATTAACTATAGATTATAGACTATTTCAAACTTGCACATGGAAGAAGTCTAAGTATAGCTATGATGTACATATGTCCATTTCCCTCTATTCTTAAAGTCTCAAAACCCAAATGTTAGGTTTGCATGTAATTTTCATTAGTTCAAAACATCTTAATTCACATCTACCTTTGAACATATATGAGCATATACCTACATAAATATACATATTTTTTTAAAAAATCCATTGTGATTAAGAGTTTCTGCTTCTCTACAGAATGAAATGCTTTACATCAGGTCAGCATTCCAGCCAAAGAAAATTTAAAACGCTGGTTAAAATAGGGAAATCATCTCTTTAAAAGTATCAGAAATTTGCAATGTCAGTGAGATTGGGTGTTGGAGGGGGCGGGGCGGTGGCTAAAACCCTAAAGATGAAAGAACCTCCAGGAGGTGAGCTGACAGCCACAACCACTTTTATTCTGGAAGATCTCACTGTTTTCTAAGCACGAACTCAGAGATGGACCCTTGTGCTAGCAGGAAGCTATTGGCTGTGGACAGAGAGCACGTGCTGGAAACATGGGCTCCAGCGTGCAGGGCTTGTGCCAACCTGGGCTTTTACAGGGAAGGAATCTAAAACTCTAAGCTGAGTTTTAAATTCAGGCAGCATTTTCTCAGTCTTGTGAGAAAATTCTAGAATTGGGTATCAACCACAGAAGGGGCCCTCATAGATGCTAGAGTTTAAAATCCTAGGTGATCAAGGGGCATTTGAGTGGCTCAGTCGATTAAGTGTCTGACTGCAGCTCAGGTCATGACCTCGCCGTTCGTGAGTTTGAGTCCTGTGTGGACTCTGCGGACGGCTGAGAGCCTGGAGCCTGCTTTGGATTCTCTATGTCTTTCACTCTGTCCCTCCCCTTCTCACACTATCTCTTTTTCTCTCTCTCTCTCTCTCTTTCTCAAAAATAAACATTAAAAAATAACTAAATAAAATAAAATGATCAAGTACACATCAAATGTAGACAACTGTCCTGGGTTCCCATGTGGATTAAACACAGGCCTTTTTGCATTAAGATGGTTAGCTTCTACTCCATCTGCCCAGTAGAGGGAAGGTGTAATTATCTGTCAAGGAAGCTCATCATGTGCAGACTTTTAAAACACAATATTTATCATTAAAATGGACCCAACCATATGATCAAAATGAAAAACAAATGCATAGTAAACTCTAATCTGCAGTGATCAACGTATTGGAATTCCTGACAAAAACTTTAAAATACTTTGATAAATATGTTAAAGAAAATAAAGGGGAAAAAAAGTAGGGAATTTCCCCAGAACAATGGCATCTATGAAAAAAGAATCAGTTAAAAAGAATCAGGTAGCTAACAGAAAAATAGACAAAAACCTTACAAAGGCATTTCATAAAAGAGGGTTTTGGAATGACCAATAGACATATAAAAACTTTCAACTTCATTCTCATCAAGGAAATGCAAATCATGAGATGATACCCGTTCATGTCTAACATATATTCAACAAAAGATGTATACAAGGCATTCAATACAGCTGTATACATAATAGGAGTTGAAACAATGCAAAAAAAAAATGCCTGTTTTCAATAGAAGTGGTTTCATATATAATCATAGTGCACAATGAATGACGAGAACACAGACTAGAGGAATCAACATCGAAGAATCTCTGAAAGATAATCTGAACAAGGTAAGCCAGATACTAAAGTATTCCAACTTCAGATAACGTATACATTAAGTTGAAATGAAGTAAAATTGATGTTCGAGTTCAGTATGGGTGTTTTACTATTGAAATGGTGCACAAAAACAACTGTGGGATGTTAATAATGTTCTATATCTAGATTTGAACGTTATACAATTGTGTTAACTTTGACAATTCATTGCACAATGAACACTCATTTCTTTTGTTATATTTTGACAAAGAGTTTACATTGAAAATAAAACTAATTTTTATTTTAAAGTCATGAAAAACTTGGGGGCTCCTGGGTGTGCTCCATCGATTAAGGGTCTGACTTTGGCTCAGGCCACGATCTTGGGGTATGTGGGTTTAAGCTCCGCATGGGGCTCTGTGCTGACAGTTCAGAGCCTGGAGCCTGTTTCAGTATCTGTGTCTCCCTCTCTAACCCTCTCCCACTCATGCACACTGTCACTGTCTCTCTCTCTCATAAATAATTAAACATTAGGGGGGAGGGGCAAGATGGCGGAGAAGTAGGGAGCTCCATACCGGCACTCGCGCCCAGGCATCACACGGAAAAGACCTGAAGCCATAGGAAACCGTACCAAACCCAAGAGATTGGGAGAGAAAGGACGCAGACTCCACTGAGAAAGCCTTCTAACGTGAGTGCGAACTGGGGAAGTAAAAATCGGGCCTGGATTGGAGACTGGAGAGACGGGCCACCCCCTCTGTGGGGAGTGAGAGGGGAAAAAGAGAGTCCAAAACAGAAAAACCTCCACTCAGTGGAAAAACCTCCGCTCAGGGTGTAGAAAATCTTTGAGCACAAAATACCTGCTCATCAGGCCCCTCCACGCTCCAAGTCGCCCAGGAGGGGCTGCGCTCGCGATTCGCTTCTTTGAGCTGGCTCCCGGCTGGCTGGGAGAGGCTGCGCGCCTGCAGCCATTACCCTCGAGGCGGGCTTGGACCCCAGAGGAGGCGCGCAGGCACCGGCGGCCGTGCTCCTAGCGGGCTGGAGCTCTAGAGGGAAGGCAAGGCGCTAAACACTGGCAGATGTGACCTCGAGTTCGTGTTTTGGGTGATTGAGACACAGAGGGAACTTGATCTCCTCACCCCAGCGGGCTCAGCGCGCCAGCAGACAAAGCCCCCCGCCCCGCCCAGGCCCCCCAGCCCCACCCAGGTTCCCCAGCCCCACCCGGAGGAGAAGGGAGCAGTGGCTTCTGGCTCCACCCCCAGAGCTAGCCTGGAAGATTGGAATCACCCTGAGGGGAAAGCCAGGGGATCGCCTGAGGCAATTTCAGCCTGGTGCTTGGCCTAGGATTTGGAGGCTAAGACTGGCCTGGGTTGAAAAGCGCAACAAACTTTGCCTGAGCCCCTGGCTCAGGAAGTTTATGGGCCTATAAAAGCGAGGTGGAGCGCCGCCACTCTCCTCCCTACAGCCTCCAGGCAGAACTCCCGCCTGATGCATTGGATCACACCACGCCCATCCCTGCTTGAGAGCTGCCCTCCTCCCTTTCCCCCCCCTTTTTTGTGTGTGTGTTGTTTCTGTTTTTTTGTTTTTTTGTTTTTGGTTTTGGTTTTGGTTTTTTTTTTCTTTTTTTCCACAGAACACTAACCTGATTACATCTGATCACCGGCTTAAACAATCAAATTTAGTCCATTCTGTAGATGTAAATTCTACACCTCCCGACCTTTTCATTTCTTTTTCTCAGGAGTAATTAGACTTTATAGTTTCTCTTGATAATTCCAGCATCCTTCTCTCACCTATCCATTCATATTCTACCCTTTACCTCTTTGAAAAAAGCTTCTTATCCCTTCTGCCTGTTCATTCTATTTCCAATTGTGCCTCATGCCGCCCGGTCTTCTCTCTCCTTCTCTATGCTCTTCAACCAGCACTGCATACACACGGCTATTTAACTGTAGCTGAGAAATCCGGTTATATGCTTAAAACCATTCTTTGTCCATTGGTTTTCTTCTTTTTTCCTTTTTTTTCCTCCTTTTTGACACTTTTATGTATTTTATACTCCCTATTATTCGCCTTCCCTCCTCCATCTTTTCTCTTAACTTTTTCATTTTCCCTCTCGCTTTGCATGTTAGTTGAATTAGCCTGTGCGTCTGTGTGCTCCTTCTCCCTGTGTGTTTGTCTGTCTGTTTTCTTTTCCAGGGCTACCTCAAGAAACAAGCCAGAGTACACAAGGTGAAGAGTCCCAAATATCACTACGAATAGGAAAATAAAATAACCAAGGTCCCAACAAGAGAGACCAAAAGATACCTTTCAAAAAACGCTCTCTGAAAGGATAGGCCCTAGACAGTCAGAGTCTTCTTGGATATAGCAGCGCTCATAGATACAGAGAGAATAACAGGTCTTTAAAACCAACAAGAGCCGGAAAGCTAACTAAAATGACGAAATGAAAGAGCTCTCCTCCAAAGAAACTCCAAGAAGAAATGACAGCTAATGAACTGCTCAAAACAGACATCAGCAGCATAGCTGAACAAGATTTTAGAATAATAATGGTAAAATTAATAGCTGGGCTTGAGAAAAACATAGGGGACATCAAAGAAACTATGGCTACAGACAGAATGGAAAATAAAAATAGGCATGAAGAATTAAAAAATGCGATAAATGAGATACATAATAAATTAGAGGCCTCCAATGCACGGATTGAAGAGGCAGAAAGGAGAATAAGTGATCTAGAAGACACCATTATAGAAAAACAAGAAGCTGACAAAAAAAGAGACAAACTGATCCAGGAACAGGAAAGAAGAATTCGAGAGCTCAGCGATACGGTCAAACGCAACAATATCCGTATCATAGGAATCCCAGAAGACGAAGAGAGAGGGAAAGGTGCTGAAGGAGTCCTGGAACAAATTATAGCAGAGAACTTCCCCGACCTGGGGAAGGAAGTAAATGTGGAAATACAAGAGGCTCAGAGGACTCCCCTCAGACGTAACTTGAATCGATCTTCTGCACGACATATCATCGTAAAAATGGCAAAATACAAGGACAAAGAGAGAATTTTGAAAGCAGCTAGGGAGAAAAGGGCCCTCACATACAAAGGGAAACCTATCAGAGTGGTGACAGACCTATCTACTGAAACTTGGCAGGCCAGAAAGGAATGGCAGGAGATCTTCAATGTGATGAACAGTAAAAATATGCAGCCAAGAATCCTCTATCCAGCAAGCCTGTCATTCAAAATAGAAGGAGAGATAAAAACCTTTCCAAATAAACAGAAATTGAAAGAATTTGTCACCACGAAGCCAGCCCTACAAGAAATCCTGAGGGGGATGCTCTGAAGGAAAGGTTGCAAGGAACAAAGATACCAGAGACACCACCACAAACATGAACCCTACAAAAGATACAAAGACTCTAAACCCACATATTTCAATAATAACACTGAATGTAAATGGGCTGAATGCTCCAATCAAAAGACATAGGGTAGCAGAATGGATTAAAAAACAAAATCCATCTATATGCTGTCTACAAGAAACTCATTTTAGACGGGAAGATACCTTCAGATTAAAAGTAAGGGGATGGAGAAATATATATCATGCTACAGGAAATCAAAAGAAAGCCGGAGTAGCGATACTTATATCAGACAAACTGGACTTTAAATTAAAGACAATCACAAGAGATGAAGAAGGGCACTACATAATAATTACAGGGTCCATCCATCAGGAAGAACTAACAATCATAAATGTCTACGCACCGAATATGGGAGCACCTAAATATCTAAAACAATTAATCACAAACAGAAACAAGCTTATAGATAAGAATGTGCTAATAGCAGGGGACTTTAATACTCCGCTTACAGCAATGGATAGGTCAACCAGACAGAAAATCACTAAAGAAATAATGGACTTGAAAGACACATTGGACCAGATGGATCTGACGGATATATTTAGAACTTTACATCCTGAGGCCAGGGAATTTACTTTCTTCTCAAGTGCGCATGGCACATTCTCCAAGATAGATCACATACTGGGACATAAAGCAGCCCTCAATAAATATAAAAGAATAGAGATCATACCATGCACACTGTCAGATCACAATGCTTTGAAACTTGAAATCAATTACAGGAAGAAGTCTGGAAAACCGCCAAAAACATGGAGGTTAAAGAACACCCTTCTAAAGAATGAATGGGCCAATCAGGCAATTAGAGAGGAAATTAAAAAATATATGGAAACAAATGAAAATGAAAACACAACAATTCAAAATCTATGGGATGCGGCCAAGGCAGTCCTAAGAGGAAAGTACATTGCTCTCCAGGCCTATTTCAAGAGATTAGAAAAAGCACAAGTCCAAAATCTAACAGCTCACCTAAAGGAGCTAGAGGCAGAGCAACAAGAACGCCCTAAACCCAGTAGAAGAAGAGAAATAGTAAAAATTAGAGCAGAAATAAACAACATAGAGACCAAAGAAACAATTGAACAGATCAATGAAACCAAGAGTTGGTTTTTTGAAAAAGTAAACAAAATTGACAAACCTCTAGCCAGGCTTATCAAAAAGAAAAGAGAGAGCACCCAAATAGACAAAATTATGAATGAAAATGGACTTATTACAACCAACCCCTCAGAAATACAAGCAATTATCAGGGAATACTATGAAAAATTATATGCCAACAAATTGGACAACTTAGAAGAAATGGACAAATTCCTAAACACACACTCACTACCAAAATTCACACGGGAAGAAATAGAAAACCTGAACAGACCCATAACGAGTGAAGAAATCGAATCAGTGATCAAAAATCTCCCAACAAATAAGAGCCCTGGACCTGATGGTTTCCCTGGGGAATTCTACCAGACATTTAAAACAGAATTAATCCCAATTCTTCTCAAGCTATTCCAAAAAATAGAAGTCGAAGGAAAACTCCCGGACTCATTTTATGAAGCCAGCATCACTCTGATTCCCAAGCCAGACAGAGATCCAGCAAAAAAAGAGAACTATAGGCCAATATCCTTGATGAATACGGATGCAAAAATTCTCAACAAGATCCTTGCAAATCGAATCCAGCAGCATATCAAAAGAATCATCCACCAAGATCAAGTGGGATTCATTCCTGGGTTACAGGGCTGGTTCAACATTCGCAAATCAATCAATGTGATCCATCATATCAATAAAAGAAAAGATAAAAACCATATGATCCTGTCAATAGATGCAGAAAAAGCATTTGACAAAATACAGCATCCCTTCTTAATAAAGACTCTCGAGAAAGTTGGGATAGAAGGAACCTACTTAAACATCATCAAAGCCATCTATGAGAAGCCTTCAGCTAACATCATCCTCAACGGGGAAAAACTGAGAGCTTTCCCCCTGAGATCAGGAACACGACAGGGATGTCCACTCTCACCACTGTTGTTTAACATAGTGCTGGAAGTCCTAGCATCAGCCATCAGACAACAAAAGGAAATCAAAGGCATCAGAATTGGCAAAGAGGAAGTCAAACTTTCACTCTTCGCAGATGACATGATACTCTACATAGAAAACCCGACAGACTCCACCAGAAGCCTACTAGAACTGATCCAAGAATTCAGCCAAGTTGCAGGGTACAAAATCAACGTACAGAAATCGGTTGCATTTTTATACACCAATAATGAAGCAACAGAAAGAGAAATCAAGAAACTGATCCCATTCACAATTGCACAAAAAACCATAAAATACCTCGGAATAAACCTAACCAAGGATACAAGAGATCTGTATGATGAAAACTATAGAAAACTTATGAAGGAAATTGAAGAAGACACAAAGAAATGGAAAAACATTCCATGCTCATGGATAGGAAGAATAAATATAGTTAAGATGTCATTACTACCTAAAGCACTCTACACATTCAATGCAATTCCAATCAAAATTGCACCAGCATACTTCTCAAAACTAGAACAAACTATCCAAAAATTTGTATGGAACCACAAAAGACCCCGAATAGCCAAAGTAATACTGAAAAATAAAACCAAAACGGGAGGTATCACCATCCCAGACTTCAGCCTCTACTACAAAGCTGTCATCCTCAAGACAGTATGGTATTGGCACAAAAACAGACACATAGACCAATGGAACAGAATTGAGAACTCAGAAGTGGACCCAAAAGTATACAGCCAACTGATCTTTGACAAAGCAGGAAAGAATATCCAATGGAAAAAAGACAGCCTTTTTAACAGATGGTGTTGGGAGAACTGGACAGCAACATGCAGAAGAATGAAACTAGATCATTTTCTCACACCATGCACAAAAATCAACTCAAAATGGATAAAGGACCTGAACGTGAGACAGGAAACTATCAACACCCTAGAGGAGAAAGCAGGAAACAACCTCCTTGACCTCCACCGCAGCAACTTCTTACTTGACACATCCCCAAAAGCAAGGGAATCAAGAGCAAAAATAAACTGTTGGGACCTCATCAAGATTAAAAGCTTCTGCACAGCCAAGGAAACAACCCAGAAAATTAATAGGCAACCAACGGAATGGGAAAAGATAGTTGCAAATGACATATCAGATAAAGGGTTAATATCCAGAATCTATAAGGAACTCACCAAACTACACGCCCGAAAAACAAACAACCCAGTGAAGAAATGGGCAGAAGACATGAACAGACACTTCTCCAAAGAGGACATCCAGATGGCCAACAGACACATGAAACGATGCTCAGCATCCCTCCTCATCAGGGAAATACAAATCAAAACCACACTGAGATACCACCTCACGCCAGTCAGAGTGGCTAAAATGAGCAAATCAGAGAACTCTAGATGCTGGCGAGGATGTGGAGAAACGGGCACCCTCCTACACTGTTGGTGGGAATGTAAACTGGTACAGCCCCTCTGGAAAACAGTGTGGAGGTTCCTCAGGAAACTAACAATAGAACTCCCTTATGACCCAGCAATAGCACTGCTAGGAATTTACCCAAGGGATACAGAAATGCTGAGGCATAGGAGCACATGTACCCCAATGTTCATAGCAGCACTCTCCACAATAGCCAAAACATGGAAAGAGCCTAAGTGTCCATCAACAGAGGAATGGATCAAGAAGATGTGGTCTATCTATACCATGGAATACTACATGGCAATGAGAAACAATGAAATCTGGCCATGTGTAGCAACATGGATGGACCTTGAGGGTGTTATGCTGAGTGAAATAAGTCAGGCAGAGAAGGACAAATACCATATGTTGGCACGTATAGGAGGATTAGGAGAAACTTGACTGAGGAACAAGGGGGAGAAGAAGGGGGGAAATGGTGGGGGAAAGGGAGAGAGCTAAACCATCAGAGACTCTTGAATGCTGATAAAAACTGAACTGATGGATGTAGGGGGGAAAGGGGATGAGCATGGAGGAGGGCACTCGTGGGGATGAGCACTGGGTGTTATGTGGAAACTAATTTGACAATAAACTATTTGTAAAAAATAAATAAATAAATAAATAAAAGTACCAATGCATAGACCCTAAAAAAAAAATAATTAAATATTAAAAATTTTTTTAAGAAAGTCATGACAAATTTTATTGAATTCATGGGAATTTATACAACCAATGTAATATTGACCTTTAAAGTACTCATATTTGAACTTTACATTGTATTTATCTCTAGTGGTGAGGCTAAGACTACATAATATATTGTCTATACTTTTGGAATTGTGTTTTCTTTCCTTTGCATAAGTTATTTTTGAAAATTTGAATCATTACTGTATTTTAACCTTTTTCCCAATATTCAATTATTAAAAATTTTTAAAAAGTAATAAATGGTGAAAATTTTCATATCAAATTCCTATAACAGTAATAAGAGAAAACAGTATTCTAGAAAAGTAGAAATGTAGAAAAACTGTTTAAAACACTGTGCTATTAAAAATAACTAATTTGTTTTCCAGATAGCATCGGGATACTTATAAATCTAAAACAAAAGCAACTTGGGTTACTCTGATGACATTCTCAAGGAAAAGTAAGAAGGAAATAAGTGATTTTACTCGTGTGGCCTGTCCCAGGGCCTTGCTTTGACAATGCTGTTGATAAAAATGTAACCTACTCAGCAAGATCCTTTATTTACAATAGTTGGTTTAGTCAGACATTACCCACAGGTATCATAAATATGAAATTTTAAGAAGCTTTTTATAAATTAAGTCAACAGGACAGTTTTTAGCCAAACACAAGTACCAAATACACAGTGAATAGGCTCCCTATTTAATTCTCTTATCTACTGAAAAATATGCTTAAAGGAGAGCACATTGCAACTGATTGATGGTAAAGGCAAATGCTGAAAGGTAGATTTCTGATACTTTGTTAAGGTTATGCATTCAAAATTAAAGAACAAACATAAAGCCCAAAAAAAGCTGATTCTTTTGTCTATCATTGTTTTTGGAATCTCTACCACATGCATCATTCATTGCTTTAAGCTTTTATTTATTTATTCAACTTGGACAAGAGACCTAGATTTTCCATAGGCAGCTTCAACTTGCATTTTATCTTATTCATCAGACTGCTTTAGAATCATGCTCTTAGATATTAAGCTGAATTACAATTGGATGTAAATTTCCTCAACAATCTAGTGATTTGGAGTTTGATGCTTCCCAGCAGGAAAACTCTATTTACATGCAGAGGAATTTTTTGTTTTTGTTTTTGTTTTTGTTTTTGTTTTTGTTTTCTCCTACCCTTTGCTTTTGGGGAAGCTGCTGTCCTGGAACCAATACTTTATTTGGAAGGCCTCTGTTGTAAGACCTAATGGCCCAGTCTGGCCTACACTTGGATATTGCTGACCAGGGAATGAGAAAGTCAGTTGTAGAGCTGGGGTTGTGCTATTTTTGATCCACGGCAGTGAAGGGGATTCTGTGTTGTGTGTTCACACGTGGACCCTAACAAGCACACCAACAACATTAGGGGTGGACAGTGGCACTTGGACAATTTGTCCTCTATGTATCTTCCCTGAGGCTGTTGTGATTTTCACACAAGAGGAGTGTTTGGTGCCCTTTGTGTACTTTCCTTCAGTCAGGTGGGCTCAGTGTGTTGTGATGTTCCCTATTTGTGCTGGCAACTCTTCCTGCTTTCCCAACTAAAGAAAAGTTCTATTTGTTATATTCAGTGGATTTAGGGTCATGGTAAATGGTATAATGCCTTGAGAGAAGTAAATTTAAAGACCTCAGTTTTCAATACTATAATCCAAAATTAGATAAAAGAATTGACTTTGAAACAAACAGAGGGTCTCAGTTCAAGTTCTTGCCCTGTCACTTCCTAACTGTGTAAAATTGAACAAGGCATACCAGGCTCTGAAGTTTACATTCTTTATCTGTAAAATGGGATAATAATACTATCAATTCTTAGGTTTGTTGTGGAGATGGATTTAATTAATGCACAGCAGTTAGAAGAGTGGTTGGCAGATACTGCACACTATATTAACGTGAGTTATTATTATTAAAAATGTTCTTAAACTACTTCTAAGATATTACTTGCTGCTTTAGAATTTAAAAGGTTAATACCTAGTTTTACTGATACTTTCTGTGATTCAAAACTGGGTAACCTAACTTGTTTTGTTTGTAAGAAAAATATAATGCCAGCAAAGGAAATAACTATATTTGACTTCAATAGCTAATAGGTCATTTCAACAATGATTCAGCTGTTAGATATTCACTCCATATCAGAAGAGTTACAAAATGGAGGCTATAATCCTGGTCCTCAAGGCCTAAAAGTCCAGTAGTGTTTACATTCTAGTAAAGAGAAAGAGGGAGAGAGAGAAAAGGAGAAACAGAGAAACAGAGAAAGGGAGTTTGGTGGGGAAAGAAATAGGAGAACAAAGTATTAAATTTAGTTACTTAGGAAGTGGGCTGGGGGCGCCTGGGTGGCTCAGTCGGTGAAGCATCCGACTTCTGCGCAGGTCATGATCTCACGGTTTGTGGGTTCAAGCCCCGCGTCGGGCTTTGTGCTGACAGCTATCTCGGAGCCTGGAGCCTGTCTTCGGATTCTGTGACTTCCTCTCTCTCTGACCCTCCCCTGCTCTCTCTCTCTCTTTCTCTCTCTCTCTCTCAGAAATAAATAAATTTTAAAAAAGTGTGCTGTGGTACAGAACTCCATTTAATTAAATTCATTTGTGTATTTATTTACTTAGCATTTCAATTATTTATTCATTATTTTATGCATTATTTTAAATTGCATTAATTAATTTCTCTATTATTTTCAATAATAAATACTACTTTTCATAAAAGTCAAATATAAATACACTATATGCTTTTAAGGATAGTATAATTTTTCTTTGTTTTAAGAAAAATAAAACTAAATTAGAAAAAAAGAGATTCTAGGTATTCTGGGATATGGAAAAAAAAAAGCATATTGTCTCAAACAAATGAGTTTCCCGAAAATAATGTCAATAGAGACTAAAGGTTATTTATATTGTCAAAGAAAATTTGCACCAGACAGGGTTAAACAGACAAGGAAAACTATTCAACACTACTGTAATAGAGGTCAGACTATTATAACATGGGAAAGAAAATAAACTCAACTGCACCAAAATAGAGGGAAGGAGAATTTCTAAGAACTGGAGACAGCTGGTGGAAGAGTATTGGAGGAAGTTGGTCAATGTGGTCAGGGCAACCCATGTTCCCTGTAAGAGTTTATGGAAGTTGGGCTCCGAACCTCCCACAGAAACTGGGAAACATGGGTGCTATTTTTCGTGATGATTGTATTCAAAGACATAGTCCTCTGATCCATTGAAAAGGTGTTCTAGGGTTATAAAACTAGCAAAAAATTGGGAGATGAATTATATCTCAGCCATACAGAAAATGAATTTAAACTTAGAAGTTTTCTAAATTAAGTGTTCTAGAAAAGGGATGTCAGCGCCTACGAACACGAAGAGTCTTGCTAAAGTATAGTCAAACTGAGGGTTACAGTAAGGCAGCTTTGGTCCATGTCCAACTTCAAAATACATATTTACAGCTATTTTTTAGACTAGAAAACAAAACAGAAAGGGAAAATAGAAAGCCATTAACAACAAATGAAATGAAGAGTTCCATAATAAATACATATGCAAACATGTGAGAAGAAAGTTCCAATCTGTGACCATGCTGCTAATTCAGTATTGCTATTTAATGTTTAACAAGACTCACAAATAGTGATACTGAGACATCACAAAAGATCAGATAGATAAGGGTGTAACATGGACCAGTATCTCCTGGTTATAAAGAAAATTGCCAATAAGCCAGTTTTTGGATCTTGAACTTGAACTTAATCCTAGTGCTATGTGAATGCACAGCATAATGATTCCAAGACTGTCCTTATTTGCCAGATTATATTTCATTCAATTTGAACAGATGGTCTCTCATTTAGACAAATTGTACCTCAAAACAAAAGATTCAATTTCCTGCTTATAGAAAATACATATTCTGCCAGCTATTTTTCTAAGTAAGCATGATATTAGCTAAATAAGAAAAACAGTTGTAATTATAGTGAAATTACCTGTCAACACTGGTGATTTCCTGTGGACCACACTTTTATTTTCTAGTCCTGTAAGCAGAATATATTTTAAATTCTATCTCATGGATGAAACACATTTTTAATGCCAGTGACACTGACATTTCAAATTTCAAATGATTATTGCTGAATTACACAGACTTGCAATTAAATTATAAAATGGGACCAGAGAACTATATAAAAGCTATACTCATTAACTTCCTAAATAGCTCTAAAATATTTAAAAATACAATTCTCGTTAAATTTTGAACAGTTGCTGGTAATTATTTAGTGGAGGTGAAGGATATGAAGGACAAGAATCTCTCAAGAGGTAGAAAATGAGGGTTTGATACAGATTATATGTTGTTTTTTAATTTAAATGAGAGAAACTGCCATCTCAGTATGTGAACAAATACATAATCATAGTCATCACATTACCATCACCGTCACCACCATTATAATCATCATCAGGATCCTGTCTCCCTCATCACACACTAATCTGGGAGGGAAAAAACAACTAAAAACACTTCCCTCAGCTCCAAATACTCCTCCGACTACTAAGTTGTTTCTGTTTCTCAGGATCAACTTAAGAGCTCCTTACCTCTCCTTCTCCTCCGCCCATCACCTCTGCCACAGTCCTCCACAGAAACCACGTTTGTTAACAGCATGGAACAAATAGGTGCGTTTCCAGAAGATATTTACTACTTTTCTCAACCATTCAACATGAGCACCTTTAACATCATCAATTGTCCCAACCTCCTTGTACATGATACCACAATCCAAGCCAAAACACTGAGATTGTGCTCGGCTCCGTGTTCTCCTCTCTGCCATTCCTAGAGAAGTTGTATGCATTTGTGATTGTATCTATTCACTTCTCTACATGTCTACGCTATTAAACTTGTATAAGTCAGTCGCTGTTACTTTAATTACTACCGTCGCCCCTAACGTGTCATCCGTTTTCTCATGGACTTTCCAATCCACTCTGCATGATACACAGAATTACCTTAAAAAAAAAAAAAAAAGAAAGAAAGAAAGAAAAGGAAGGCATCACTCCACTATCACTCCACTTAAAATTTTCCAGTGACTTCTAAGAGTATGTTGATTAAAACTGAAACTTATTTAAATGACCCTTTCTGTTAGAGCCTACAATTTTCTCATTCTTCTTGCCCATTAGTTCTAGTTGGCCTGGTCACTTTACATTTTCTCAAATGTAAGCCTTCCTGTCTTAAGGCCTTCACACGAGATTGTTCCTTACTGGCTGTTTTCTATCCTTGTGTTTGCATATATCCAAACTCATAACAGTGAATACATTAGATATGTGCAGTTCATTTATGTCAGTTATATATTCCTAAAGATGTTAAAATTAAAGAATGGGTTTTAAAGTTATCTTTCCAGGATTACTTTATCTCATCTCTCAGTCTTAATTTTCTTAATTTTTTCCTAATATATTATCCTATTCATTTACTTATATCCCATATTTTAATTTGCAATTGAATATTTGCTTGCTTACTTTTTTGTCGTAATCATGGCGACATTACCTATCAAGTATGGTGATTTCCTAAGTGATATATTTCCATATAAATTAATGACTCAAAACTTTTTAAAATTTAAAAATTTTTAAATTCTGTTGCATACATGAGACTCAACTTTTAAAATTCTGTTTCATAAATGAGACTCAACTTATGCTCACCAGTGTCATGCTGACCAGAGTATGTGTCTTAGATGATAAGAATCCTGTATATACTGTTTACTGCTTTATATTCACAGCCCATAAGGCTGTAAGTTATATATAAATACATAATTTTTAAATAAATTAATGAAGTAAGATAACAGGGTTACTCTTTCTCCACTGAGAAACTTCTGTAAATTCCCATCTTAATCATAGTTTAGATTTTCTTCTATGTTTTTTTTACCACAAAGACAAGAAAATACTTTAAACCACAGTCTGGATTTCATTAACCTATGTATAATAGAAACCCAAAGGTAGAAATACATATTGGGGCACCAGGGTGGCTCAGTCAGTTAAGCCTCCAACTCTTGGTTTTGGCTCAGGTTATGATCTCACAGCTTGTGGGTGTGAGTCTGCTGTCAGTCTCTGCGCTGATGGTGTGGAGCCTGCTTGGGGTTCTCTGTCTCCCTCTTTTTCTTTCCCTTGCACATGTGCCTTCTCTTCCCCTCAAAACGAATACATAGCATTAAAGAAAAAAAGAAATCCATATCAAGTTCTATTATGTTAAACACTATTTTCTGATGGTGACTTTAAAAAACAAAAACAAAAAACATGTTCCTTGGTGGGATAGGGAGTTAGCCTTATCTACCAAGGAGAAAATTTAAATTACGAAAGTCAAATGAAAAGCTCTCCTGCATTATATCTGAGGTTGCTGTCTTGATTTCATTGATGCTATATTGTCCTCTAGCTTTGGGAGGAACATTATATAACTGAATATTATTGATGATCATTTCTGAATATTATCAGTTAGATGTTATCAAGAGAAAAATACTTTATAGCAACTACCCATATGCTCTTTTCCTTTGAGGAAAGAAATAATAAATAAATAACGAACTTTGAAAAGCGGTTTGGACTGGGAGTCCCCCTCTGAAAGAACAGGAACATCTACTGCACTATACTTGAGCACAACTGGGGGCCTTAATGAATAAGAACATTGAGTTCTCCTTCAAGCAAGGTTAATTTAGAGCTTTTCTGCCTTCAGAATCATCCATAAATTAATTTCTACAACCTATAACATTTTTATTAGTTCTTTCAGGAGAAAATTTGAATGTAATGTACATAAAAATCCTCTAATCTCACATTTCCTGCTTAAGAATGAGATGAAATACCAAATAGAAATGTTTAGTGCTATACCTTAACGCTCATCAATTAGCAATGTTATCAAAATATATGTATTTTAGGAATGGACAAAAAACTAGACTGGGGGCTGATTTGAAATTTTTTTTTCTGCTCTGATAATTTTTTCAATGTAACTTCCAGTGCTTATTTTTAATATAAGGTTGTTTTCTTGCTTACTAATTTTGCTATAATCCATCGTGAATTACTACTTGTCAAAAAATCAATTTTTTTCACTCCCTGTTTTCTAGTGCCTGATTATGTGAACTTTATCATTTATTTAACCACTTTTCCTAAATTAACCAGGGTTCCTAAGCAACAAAATGGGTTTTGGGCTAAAAATAATTGCTGACAGACCATCTATCATTAACAAATTAGGATTGGCCTACTTTATTATTAAATAACTTATGACTAGCCTTTCCTAACCTTATCAAATTATACAGTGGTATTTAGTCAAAAAGGCATTCCTTTTATGGAACTGGTTAATAATACACTCCAAGTTGCTTAAGTTGCTTGACTAGTGACAGTGTGGAATCCTGCAATTTCTAAATTGTGAAAGCATGTGAAATTACTATACATCAGAGTGCCTCTAAGTTGATAACTCTGAATGGTATATTTAATATTTACTAAGAAATTAGATCTCAAATCAAGTGTTCTTGCCATACACACACAAATAATAATAAAGGGGGCGAGGAGATGGTGATGATGATATCATGGGTGTGTACTTATCCCTAAACTCACTGAGTTGTGTGCGTTAAATATGTACAGGTTTTTATACATCAATCATACTTCAATAAAATGGTTCAAAAATAAATTATTTCCAAAAAGAGTCAAATGTCATGTTGTATTAACTCGTGTGCATATTGTATTCAAGGAATTCATATAGGAACTTAAACAATTGTGGTTTTAGAGCCACTGGGTGGCTCAGTTGGTTAAGCACCTGACTTTGGCTCAGGTCATGATTTCACGGTTCGTGAGTTTGAGCCCCACATAGGGCTCTGTGCTGACAGCTCAGAACCTGGAGCCTGCTTCAGGTTCTGTGTCTCCCTCTTTCACTGCCCCTCTCCTGCTCATGCTCTGTCTTTCTCTCTCTTAAAAATAAATATACATTTAAAAAAACCAATTGTGCTTTTAAGTTTTCTTTTACAGTATATTTAAATATGACACACACATATAATTTTTATAGGTATACATATACACACTATTCTTACTATCATTTCTTAATACATACATATACACATATATTAGCATAAGTAAAAATATTGAACTAAGCATGTATTGAATGCTTAAAATATTGAATTAAGAAATAAATATTAAAAGTAATTTAGAGACTCTCTTTTCAACAAGACCAACATTTCCCTCTGTCCTTTCTAGAATCAAACTTTCTCTTGAATTTTATGTGAAACATTTACTGCTTTTTTCTTCACATATATGTATTCACAGGACACTTGTGTTTTCTCTTCTGTAAAATGTTTGGAAGATTTTGATTATGTTTTTACTTGGCTGTTTCTCCATTCTCTTAAACAATTATAGGAGGTCTTTACATATTTCAGGGTTTAATTCTTCACTAAACCATTTTGTTGAAATACTATTTCCTAATTTGTGCTCCGCTCTTTTTTCTCTCACAATTTTCCATGTGTGTTTTTAGGAGCACACTTCCTAAATTATTATAGCTCTATTTATCAATTTTTTATTTTAAGGTAAATTGTTTTAGTCTTATTAAATAATCGTTTATCCTTCCAGAGAAACAGGAATATCTAAAGGGTAATTTGTATTATCACCAATATTAATTCTAAAGGATACTTCAAATTCTATATGATGCATATTATTTATCAAATCATATTCACGAATTCCTGTTAATCTGTATTATTTCACTTGAGAGTTAAATCAATTTGACTACTATATGTGATAAGAATTCCATTTCATTCCACTTTCATAGAAAAAGCCAGTCTTCCCAGAATCATTTGTTAAATAGTCCTTTCCCCACTGACCGTCAGTATCCACTCTGCCATATATCACGTTTCAGTATGTGTGGGCGTCTTTCAGCCTTTCTGTTCTGTCTGCTCACATGGATGCCTTCCCGTCCACGTTTGGACTCTGACACCACATCCCCAATGAGATGACATCCCATGCCTCACATATGCCAGAGCGCACAGAAGTCCTTCTCACCCAGCCTGGCTCTGACAGGACACACCCTCCCCCACCCCCAGCATCTGTCTCTATACCTGGGAACCTTCTTTATTCTGCTTTAGTTCTGCCAATGCAGACCTCTCTGTGTAACCTGCTCACACTGTTTGGGTTCCCACATTTCACACCGGGCTCTCCTTCAGCCTGTTTGGGCTCTTCTACCTTGACCAAGTCTTCCCCCAACTTGGAACTTTCCACACCCCATCAAGTCCTGGCATCCACGCCATGTTAGCCCCAAGTGTGAACGCTCTCCTCATTTTTTGCTTAAGCTCTGACCTCTGAGATGGGACACTTGCCTCCATGACTGTGTTCAGCAATCTCTTCAGAATGAAAACAACGGTAGAAATGCTTCTGAGCTAAAAGGGTGGAGTTCAACCAACAGAGTAAAAATAGCGGGGCCCAAAAGCATCCTTCTGTACTACAGCACATAGTTACTGCATTAAGGAATATTTTCCCAACTTTTAAGCAGCTGAAAAACAAACAAATAAAAACTATACATATATGCCCTAATATAATAGATAAATTACTGTTGAGTAATTTTAGTGAATAACTGAGTGAATAATTTTAAATGAACAATTAAATGAATAAATGATTAAATAAAAGATTAAAAGTATTAGAAAACATCACAAATTGTAGCTATAAAACTGGGTGAAATTTGGTCTATTTCCATGACTGTAATGTAATTCGTGTTTAATGATTTCACTTAGGATTTCTTACAGATGGATACATTCTTCAGATACATATTTACTTTTTGGCTCCTCTACTCTTCTGTTAGGGAATGGATAATCCTAAGAGAACCCATCTTCACAGAAAATAGGGGCCTAAGAAGGGTAGGAAAGTGGTTCAGCTAAGTACAAAAAAAAAAAAAAAAAAGTTTAAATAATGCAGGGGGAAGAGTAGGACAAAAATTGTTACAGATGGGCCTTAGTAAGAAAAATGGCCTCTTCGAGGAGAATTTTACTTGGTAAATAATAAAAACACAAAGTGAGAATGGGTGCAAGATTTGCAAGGTGGAAAGCCTGAGGAGTAATGCAGATTTAATTTGCTATGAAGTAGGGAGTATTCCCTTGAGCAAGAAGTTACATGCAGGGCACACCAAGCCAGAGAAAACATCACATAAACAAACTTTGGGAGAGATTCAGATAACTAAGCACAAGGTGTTCACAGCATATTATAGTGGCAGAAGAATAGAACATGAGTTGACAAAAAGTCCCATATAAATTTAAGATTCTAATTGTTTTACAAAGTCCCCAGATATTCAAGAGTATTACCCAATTAGAATGTGGTAAAATTAGGTGTTTTTTCTTCTTCTTCTTTGGGATCTTCTCATTCTTCCAATGTTACCCGCTGGGGGAAAGTAATGTATGCTGAGATGTCTGTTTAATGTGAATTTGAAGTTCAAAATGAGATTTCAGAAGCTCAAAAATAAAATTAGCAAGTAAAATAAGTGCATTTCTAATGGAACTCTGGAGACCTAATAGTCCATAATGGAATATGATGATAATTGGTTTTTTGAATAATTTTATGCTTTTATGTCTATTTTGAGTGTTCTATTGGAATCATACAATTTTATTTTCATGTTATCAGGCTATTTCTGCTCAATAGTATAGCAATATGAATAAATTCCATTATTTTATTAGATTGGCCAAAAAGCAGAATTAGACCACTTTTAGAATGTGCTTAACTGTTTTCATTACTTTATTTCTATATATCTTCTATCACTTCTTTTTCAAAATAATATAAATTCTCAATCATTAGTTCATGCTTAAACAAGTTCGTGAAAAATACTTATGCAAATTTGTAGATTTTATCTGTCACATTTAATCTAATTCTCAGTGCTGTTAAGATAAAAATAACACTGATAATGTTAAAAATGAAACCCATTGCTTATATATGATCTCAAAAGCCGTATCTAAAAATCCTATCCACTGCACATTTATGATGACAATGGCATTTAAATGACAACAGCAACATTTCCTCTTCACATTTGGATTAAGAATGGACAATTCAGTGTATTCATGAACCTAAAAGATCTGAGAACACAAATGGGATAAAACACAGAAGCCTACTGATAAATGACTTTTTTGATCACAGAATAGATATTTGCTGTTTATATGTCCCTTTTAAAATAGCAAAACTCCCAGGTATCAAGTATCAAGTTGATTTAACTTGTTGCAATATCATAATAACTTGGTTGAATTATTAAAATTTTCAGTTATATATTAAAATATTAATAATATACACTGTGATAGAGTGTATTTAACAATTTAGATACACAAAACATTAAACAGATAAAAATGTATGTGTATGTATATAAAAATAATTGTCAAATTTTCTTTGATATTAATCAGGTAATGTTTGTCAATTTGGAGTAGCTATTTACACTCTACCACAACCCTTTAAGATGGATATTTTAATATATAATTTGATTCAGGTTTCATATCTTAGATATCTTAAAGCTACCAATTGGGAGAGGTGATATTCAAATGCAAATCTGTATGTTATAAATTTTGATATGAAAAGCATCATAAATAAACAAATACATTATTATATATTTATTATAATTAAATACTATATTGTTTAAATAATTTGTCTAAAACATTTTTGATCAATATTAATATATTGATTTTAGCTCTATCTCAGTTTAATAGAAATCTTAAAGGGTTTCAAAGAGGTTTCCTTAATAACCAAAAAATATTGAAAATATCGTCCCCTCAGCATTCTTTATTCCCTACACTCCTTTCTTTTCCTCCCTAGCATTTGTTATTATCTGAAGTAGGACGCTGCTGTGAATGGTAACACTTAATGGCAACTATGAGTAGTATAACAGCTGCCATTTACACAGAGTTTTCTACATGCCTGGCACCATTCTTAGCATTTTCTCTACAATTACTCATTTAATCCCCAAGACAATACAGTGAGGTAAACGGTATACTTATTCCCCACCTACAGAGAGGAAAGTGGAGTGCAGAAAGGTTAAGCAAGATCTTGCCCAGATTCACACATTACTGAAAAAGTATAGCCTGAATTTAGCCCTTAACTATTCTGTAAGTCCTAGAATTCTATTCTATACTCATTAATCTATACTGGATTCTCAAGATGTTATTTTAAGTTAAACAACAATGATGAGCTTCTACAAACATATGTATACATATATAATTAAAACATTATATATATAAAAAAATAACTTTACTATCAGTTACTTTTTAATCACTCAGTTTAACATAAATGAAATTTCTGAAGTCATTTCTCCCTCTGGAATATTTAGCACTCAGTGAGATGTAAAGAACAGGGAGCACATTTTCTTCCTTTCTCTTGAAGGTATTATTTGAAATAATGCATCCTTAACAAATCACTTGGGAACTTTTTAATAAGTCTTTTTATTTCTTACTCAAAAGAAATTTATTTTTTGATAGAAAGTTTGAAAATTACAGTTGGATTATTTATTGAAGTCATTTTACTGTTGAATGTAATTTGAAAAATACTTAAGAACTTTTTGAAAGTAATTTTAATATATGTGTTGCATTCTCATTGTAATATCAAATATAGAAGCTATTTAAAGTAACATATATTATTAACAATGAATTTATAAAGAATTGGAAGTAGCCTTAGTGTATTGTTTCACTTTATATAATTTGATTTTGAGCCTAGAAGCATCTTGTTGTTTAAATATTTTTTAAATGTAGGAAGTTGACCCCAAAAATAAAAAGTTGACAAAAAATGTATAATAGTGTACTAAATCTGTATGTTATAAATGTCTCAGTGGTATAAATAAGTGAATTCTTACTTTTTGTAAGTTGTTACACTGGGAGATACAACTCCTGTCCTGTATAAGCCACATTATCAATAGTGTTAAGTTTCTCAGAAAACACAAAAGAATATTGTTTCCATGCATTAATTAACTTATTCATTCATTCAACTAGCATTTATTGAGAGGGTACTGTGTGAAAGGCACTGCTCCTGTAGCTGTCAAAACAGTGGGGAACCAAGCAAAGAAGTCTCCTGCTCTGTATTTATCTTTTCATTGGAAGAGACAGAGAAGAAATCTAATTAACATATACATAGATTAAAAAGTCCAGAAAATCAAAATAGATACAATGATAGTTAAAATGATAATGTTACAAAAATGAGAAGGAGATGTAGCTTCTTTAGTGAAGTGATATTTGGGCTGAGGCCTGAGTGATGAGAAAGAGCCATACTTGCACCCTATTTATCTGGGAGAGAGTGAAGAGCCTAAGTAATGTCATTTTGAGATTAAGGCCCCCATTAAGAGCAACCTCGGGCTGCACGTGGCCCCAGTTCCAGGAAAAGCCTCAGATTGCTCAACGCTGAAGCCATCCTCGGACCGCCCTCAGGTCAGCTAATCAAAAAACATTCCTGTGGTCTGAGTCAAGGCTGGGAACTGCAGATAGTTACTTTGTACAAACTAGCCAATTACTCACCACTTGCTTAAATCCCACATAAGTCCTTTGAGCTCACCTCATAATTAGTCATTTTCAGAGGATTCTCAAAGGTCATGATTGAGTCCCCGCCAAAAATAACAAACACCTCACAAATACTGAATAGTCAAAACTGTTACCATGGGTGCTGTACGATTATGATTGGTGTTTATGTGACGATGCTATATGTACAATGTGTGCACTGTAACACCCCCGTCCCTGACCCGTTAAAAACCCTGCTCGCTATTATTCAAGGCTTCACCTTGCTGCTGCTGCACTGGTAGACGGGTGAGCACCTGCTCGAGCCTGTAATAAAGACCCTTTTATACTTGCATTGGTGTCAGCTCCTTGGTGGTCTCTGGGGACTCGCGAATTGGGCACAAGAGAACATTCTAGATAGAACAGGTAATGAGGCTCAGGACAGAGTGTGGAAAGGAAAGCTTTAAATGTAATCACAAGTGTTCTTACAAGAGGGAGGAAGAATGAGATCTGACTAGAGATAATGATAAGGCAGTGTGACTATAGAGAGATTGGAGTGATGTGGGAGGAGGAGGAGAGGGAATGGGCCACAAGTCAAGGAATACAGGCAGCCAAGAGAAGTGCAAAATGTAAGGAAATGGATTATTCTCTCACCGCCTGTCCAAGGAAATGGCCCTGCCAACAACTTGCTCTTGTCTAGTGAAACTGATGTCAGATTTCTGACCTCTAGAACTCTAATACTTTAAAGCTGTGTTGTTCTAATTTTTAAAAAAAGGAAGAAAGAAAGAAAGATGAAAAAAGGAAAAAAATTTTTTTGTGGCTAGCTATAATGGGGTGTTGGAGAGTGCAAGTTCAGATCAAAAGATTTGTTTCTTGCACACTATGAGTACAAGTTTGGATTGTATTCTAATTACAATGACAAACTTTGGAGATTTTTAAAGTAGGGAAGGGATCTAGTGAAATTTATATTATAAGGCAAGAGAGCGAGAAACACATCAACCAAGATGAGGTGAGACATATTATTCAAGTGCAACTTGTATACTTTATTGCATTTCAACAAGCCAATTAAATAAGCCAACCAAATAGTATGAGCCAATTGGAATTGTTAACATTGGATATTTGATGACATTAAAAGGAGGAACGTCATTTATTTTTTTTAACATGTTAGAGGTATCATTTTATTTTCAATGAATTGTTAATTTTAGTGATTTATGTTGAAATAAAAGGATGTAGTGACTGTTATTTTCATACTGTGGAAGGAGGATAAGTGAGAAACAAGTTTAATAAAATGTTTATAAATTTGTATGTTCGGGAGTTGGCTTATGAGTACGTGATGATTCAGCTCATTTAGGAAGGGTTCATATCTCTCCCTCGAGTATATTCTAATATTCTAATAAAACTCTGGTAATGTTCTACTACTAGAGAATTAGTTACTCTAGTATTCTTTGCTACCACAGTTCTCCCAGGTCCTCAAAAGTATGAGGTACACAATTTACCTGTCTTTGTTTTGGTACAAGAAGATTGACGGCATGATTTTACCTCTTCTATCCTACTTGGGTAAGGACAAGTTCTATGCAAAACTTTTAACACTTCTTTTTTTCTAATGTATAATTTCTAGGGATGTCAGATGACTATGGATGACTTCACATACACAGGGATATATTTTCGGGATGTTTATAATTCCAGGAGGTTCAGAAGTACTATGACATCTATTTGCCACTGGAACACCAAGTGATACAGCATTTTTAGTGGAAAGATCATTTGAAACCAGCCTTAAAAGAAGAATCCAATGCTGAGTTTTTTCATAGATTTAAGGAATACAGATTTATAAATCCAAGATTTCATTGATCCACAAATACTCCCACTTGTCTGACGGTAGCTAGAAAAGATCACTACTGGTTGCCCTAACAATTAAATACTGGATACATTTGATCTCCTAATGCCTCTCCTTCCCTTTTTGCTACTTCCTATGCCAAAGTAGTGATATCAGACCAACTATAATACCACTAAATACAATGGATTATCCATTTCTCATTTTTCTCTGTCAAGGAAGTTATCCCCGGAATCCTTAATATGCAAGCAGTCCAATGTCAGATTCCTACTTTGTGGGTCTATTTTCCATAAACTTTCCCAGTACCAATTAATACATCAGCCAATGATTAATTAGGGAACAGATAGTACTCTCAAATTAAGGTAATACCAGTAGAACTTAAAGGAGCACAGACTTTCAGTAGAGGACAAAGCCACAAGAAGGAAACTGTAGGAATAAATATTTCAGATTTACATTTATCCCTTTCATGCATTTTCTGTCAGAGCTCTTCTTTGGAAACAAAAGGCAAGAGCATTCATTGATTTAGGACATACTGGTCAGTCTTTGGGCTATCAGATTTATAAACCAATCACTAGTGATTATAATATAATGCACTCATTTTAAAGCATGGCCAATTTGAAGTACCCAAATCATTTGCAGGCTTAGATAATGAGAAGTAGATAACAAGATCTTTGATTATAATCGTTTCACTGAGAAATATCTAACTCTCCCATCCACCCATTCATCCATCCACCTTCTCATGAACATATCAATTCCTTTTTAAATCTATATATATATATGCATAATACAGATATATAGTATACACTAACTATACAGATTTTATTTTAGTAGTTTTCTCCCCCCAGCTTTTTACAATAATCAGATGATCATTAGGATAATATGAAATAGTGAAAAGATTTTTTTTCACCTGCCAAATATAGAAAGAAGATTCATCTGGCAAAAACCAAAGAGAACCAAACCCAAACCCAATCAACAAGCCAAACACTCAATGTATAAAACAAAAATCTATGTAGCTTGTCATTCATTATTTGATGCATGTCTTCTGCTATTAGTGAAATAAGCCTTACCATGGCTATAAATGGGGGGGGGGGGGATCTCTTAGCCATCCCTTTCTTCCACACATAGATGTTGGTCTTTGAAATGGATTTACTTCAAGAGTATTAAAGTTTCAAATGAGAACATAACATTAATACATCAAATTCTATTTAAACATAATTTTAAAGAAAACTTTTAATCTAACCACTTAATTTGAAGATGTATAATTTAATTTGAAATCACAGTTGTAAAAGTTGCTTTAGTCTTTATGACTTAAAGTAGTATTTAAGAAATCAGTGTATGAACATTTCACCTGACAATATAATTCATTTGTATTATAGATGTTTGAGAAATATACAAATAAAGAAATTGTTCAGCACCAATTTTTTTGTGACTACCTCCCAACCTCTTGTATTCTTTGGATGAAATAAGCTACCCGAGCATCACAGTTTCATTCAAAATTATTTCTCCTCTCTTCTACTCTTGATGACAAGTTCTTAGAATCCATCAAATTGTATAATTTATATTACTCCTCTTTTGCCCTACCAATTCCACTAAGCTTTCTTCAGTTTCTCCTATATAGTGATCAATTCCTACCTTGTTGCATTGCATCCAGGCTTTATTCACAAATGTATCACTTACTCTGTCAAAAGATATATTTCCCCAATGCACAATTCTGATGATTTTCTTCCCTTGCAAAAGACTGACATTTTTCCCCATGCCAGTATAACAATATTATTTAGCATGGATCTTTAGGTGCTCCAAAACCTAGCTGCAAAACATATTGTTTACTTCTTCCTATGTGCAGTTTAACTCCAACCTTACTGGAATGTCATGTCAGCCAGTATTTCTATTTCCTCTGTCTTTGAATCTCCAAACTTTACACTAATTAGAGGCAATAGAATTTCTTTATCAGAAAGGTAGCATCTAAGATCTGAAAGTAAAGGGAATAGCACAGAGTTAAAGTGGAGTTTCCAGGGCCCCCTGGGTGGCTCAGTTGGTTGAGTGTTCATCTTCAGCTCGGGTCATGATCTCACAGCTCGTGAGTTTGAACCCCACATAGGCTTCGCTGCTGCAGCGGAGACTGCTTTGGATCCTCTATTCCCCCTCTTTATGCCCCTCCCCCCTCAAAAATAAATAAAGTAGAGTCTTCAGCACTGGCACCCTGTGCTTCAGATTAGCAAAAATAACACTGTTTTAGAACATACTTCTATCCACAGTGTATATAAGAAGAAGAAAATATCAGTGTTTTATATAAAAAATATATGGTAGGTGTGAGGAGGGGGTGCTAAGACCCTCCAAGTTACCAGCTGTGCTTGCGTGAGTACTTCCAATGCCAGGCTGATCGTCTCCCTGGAAGGCAGTTTTCTGCTCAGGCTCCTCAGCCAATCCTAATTTAAACAGGAAGTCTCAACTCAGTGCTACCACCCGATGAGCCTTATTTCAACTTATGTTTTAAGAAGAAAACTTATTTATTTGAGATATCATTTTAATATATTTTAGGTATGAGATCTAAATGCAACCAGTGCAAAGTTTAGATGGGATATAAATGAGAATATTGTGTTGATGGACCCTTTCACATGAAGTAAATTAGGACCTATTTCCATATGAAATAAAACAATTTCTATTCAGATAAAAAATTTTTTGCAGATGGAAGTTATAACAGTATCTAATATTTCCAAAAATGAACACAGTAAGCCAATTCTAAAAATAATTCTACCACAATCTCCATCTGTTACAATGCTCTGTTAAATTGTAGGATCCATACTTTTGCATCACAAATAAGCTATGGTAAGTACTTTTTGCACAGTAAGTTTACTGTGGCCCACAAACTTAAACTAACAATTTTCATATAATATTAATGATGCTATAACTTAGATGAAATCAATAAACATGATTTTGAATAACAAATTCATCCATTAAAGTGATAATATATTTTCCATCACAGTATATTCTTTTTTTATATATATTTTTATTTATTTCTAGGAGAGAGAGAGAGAGAGACAGCATGACCTCAGAGAGAGAGGGAGATACAGACTCTGAAATAGGCTCCAGGCTCTGAGCTGGCAGTCAGCACAGAGCCCGACGCGGGGCTCGAACCCACGAACCGCGAGATCATGACCTAAGCGAAAGTCGGACGCTTCACTGACCAAGCCACCCAGGTGCCCCCACAGTATATTCTTTAAGGGGAATATTATGCCCCCACAAAAGAGGTAAGTAAAGATAAGAGGACATAAAAGAGTTTTATCAAGGAGTTCTTAGGCATTACCCTTTGTTTCACAATTGAATATATTACACTTCATGGAAGAAAAAAAATCTTTCTTAGGTTAAATAATAATAATGCTGCATGACAACTCATGCCAAACATCAGTGGTTTTTATTGTAAACACTTTTCCCCTTCTTGCTTACTGCATATAGCAGTTTCCTTGGAGAGGTTTTGCTCCAGACTGTGATCTAATTGCACTTGGCTGAGCTGCTCAGGCTTTGGTGCCAGTTCACCTGACTGTGTGTAGGAGTCAAGTCCTTTTCAAGTGTGCTTCAACATAAGGGGTCAAAGCCGCATGGAACATGCGGATTTTATGGTAAATCTGAGGAACACAAGATCTCAGCTCAAACTGCAAACTTCATTTATAATTTCCGCTCATATCACTTCTATACACACTTGAATGAGCAAATCGAATTACCCGGTTAAATGGAAAATGATACTCTCAGGAAAACAGATTCTTCCGGAAGAGGGAGGAGAATACATAATTGTGGAAGAGAAATTCACTCTGTCACAGTCTAACCTCTTGTTCAGAACATCCATGTTCCTTGTGTATGCAAAATTTAGAGACATATGCCATGGCACACTAAAAGGCTGGTCTATTTACAGCAGAGGGCTGGACTTCCGGGATCTGTGGTGAATTTAGCTTTCTTTCTTCTTTTCCTTTCCTTTCCTTTCCTTTCCTTTCCTTTCCTTTCCTTTCCTTTCCTTTCCTTTCCTTTCCTTTCCTTTCCTTTCTTTTCTTTTCTTTTCTTTTCTCCTTTCCTTTCCTTTCCTTTCCTTTCCTTTCCTTTCCTTTCCTTTCCTTTCCTTTCCTTTCCTTTCCTTTCCTTTCCTTTCCTTTCCTTTCCTTTCCTTTCCTTTCCTTTCCTTTCCTTTCCTTTCCTTTCCTTTCCTTTCCTTTCCTTTCCTTTCCTTTCTTTTCCTCTCTTCTCCTCTCCCCTGCCTTCCCTTCCCCTCCCCTTCCCTCCCCTCCCCTCTCCCCTCCCCTTTGCTTTTCCCCCAGACACCTATGGACTAAAACTACACTAAACATAATAGTGACAAGATGGGTGGAATAAATGGAATATTTTAACAGGTGAAAATATAAAGAGTCGAGCCTCAGAGTACACAGTGGTCTCTCGCAACTATGAAACGTTGCTGCTGGGATATTTCCAGTTCCTTCTACACTGTGTTTAAAGACTGTACTAGCTGAGGCTTCTTTTTTCATGTTTAAAAGCAGTTTGTTAGTTCAATAATATTTAATCTTTGGCTCCACTTTCTAGGAGGCACTTCCTTTTCCAAGATCTTTAGCCATGACTGAGGAGGAGATTGGGGAATTGACTAGCTAGTGAGCTGGGGATAATGAATTGATGTCAGTGTTTAAGTACTGGCTTTCTTTTTATCCATTGTGACTCCTATTAAATGATTGAGTGATAATAGCCTTGTCCTTTTTTGTACTCTTGCATATCATTCCAAGGAAAGTATGCTCTCTTGATGTGTTTTAGTTGATATTCGGTTAAGTGATTTGATGATTTGCTAACTAGATATTGGCCAAAATAATGCATGTTTTTTAATATAAGTGGTTGGTTGATACAAAAAATATTTGAATATAATTTTTGTAAAATTGTTCACTGGATTTTCATAAAGGAATTTTTCACATATCTAAAACATTTCATGGTTTCATTATTGCAAAATAATTTTTGTAAATATACTTTTTAGTAGCAATACAAGTTTGTTGTTATATTTTATAGGTTTCAAGATACAAGTCATATAATATGTATACATGTGATTTTCCATAGTAAATTGCATGTTATAAGATCATTTTTCTAGCTATCTCATTAAATTGGAAGACTATTGTACATTGCTAATGTTTCCTTTCTTATCCAATTCAAGAAAATGCTGAACGTTTGCCAAATATATGCTTGCATTTATTATCAAGGACTCCTTCAACTCAGTCAAATGTCCACAGTAAAAGCTTAAAATAATTTCAGTAAAATTTGTCTATAAGATTAATAAGCAATGTGATTCATAGGCAAATGGAATAATTTTGATTATAAAAACTAAACAAGATTCTTGTCTTTATAATATGTATTTTTATTTATTATTATTAATTATAGTAAAATTTTAAATTTTAGTTTATCTTCTACTACTTCATATTGGTTTGTTTATTATCTTTTGGAATATAGACAACTTATTTCTATTAACTGGTCATAAGTCAATAAAGGGCTGTTAACCACAAATGTAGGAGTTAAAATAATCAGTACATTTAACTCAAACAAATGTTTACCCATGATGTATCAATTATTAAAGATTGATTTAAATTTGTATAGAAGCATTATTTATCAATATTTGCAAAGTAGTTTAGCAACCAAATAGGGTTTTTTTGTGTTGCATATATCAAATTGTAATCACACACACACACACAAACACACACATGACAGTAATTTGTTAAATAGCTCAACGTATTGTCATTTTCTACATAAAAGACAAGTGATGCTTTGGTATGAAATTGCTTACATAATCTATAGCCTACAAAATGTATAAAAGAACTAAGCAGGCAAAAATGTTTGTTACCAAAAGATTTGTTACCAGGTAACAAGGTTAATCAAAAAAGTAACTGAAGTATTTATACACCATTTATTTTTCTACGTGGTAATAACAGCAGATAAGTAGTATTTTTATGTATCAGAATGGATATCTGTATCAGTATCTATCAATCAATTAAGGTTGCATTTTGCTTCATCTAACAGAGAAACCTGACCAAAACGGAAAAAAAAATAGCTGAAATAAGCCTATAAGTCAGAGGTTTATTTATTTCATGGACCAAGATGTTTTGGGTCTGCAGCTCAGGTTTGGTGGAAGGATCATAAAGACTCCTTTCTCTTCTTTAGTTTGTGGCTTTTATCCTCATTGTAGCAGTAAAAGTAATGATAGGTGATGTGTAACAAGTCTCTCTCTATGTTAGTGACTTCAATATGGTAAAATTTCATTTCCTACTCTTCTAAAGTTTTATGCTCTACCTCAAAATTTAACAAAACATGGTTGAAATCTTAGTATAGCATTTGACTTTTTTAAGGGAAAGTATTGTACCTTATTTATCTTTATTGACCACCATTTATCATGGAGCTTAAGAAATTTTATGTGTGCAAAAATGGTGTTGGACTAAACTACTATGGTACCAGTAACTGGATCATGTGTTTCTTACCCTTCTTCTTATGCAACATTGCCTACGCATAGCAGCAAAGCATGAGGGCCAGAGCACTGAGTGCAATCATTTTGTCACCTATTAATACTTCTAAATTCTTTGGAAGCCTATTCCCTGTATCTCATATGAAAATGGACTTAAGGTGACACAAGAAAGACAGAGGAAGAGAGGAGAAAATTTTTTCCTGGTCTTGACAAATTTCAAATAAATCTTTTAGGTGCTATGTAATTCTAACAAGATTCAAGATGGGGAGAAAAAAGTAAAAGAACAATTTGAAATAAGAACTTGTTATAATAAAGAAAATAAATACAACTGTATATTCTTTAACAGATTAATTTAATGATATACACACATTTCCTATGTGTTCATACGAGTGTGTGTGTGTGAGTGTGTGTGTGAGTGTGTGTGTGAGTGTGTGTGTGTGAGTGTATGTGTGAGTGTGTGTGTGTGTGTGTGTGTGTGTGTGTGTGTGTGATTATACAGTTCCCCAGTATACTTGATACTGACCAACGTCTGGGATTACTAGTTAAACTAGCTGGTTTTATCCTTGTATTTCAAGCAGAAACTCCCTGGAATTGCAGAAATTCATTATTTTTCTGCTAAATCAGTAGGTATCAAAAGTGGTGGACATAACTTCAAGTGCATAAATAGTGTATTCTTTTAGGACACACAAACTATATAACTGTGATTTTTTTTTAAATTTCAGGCATGTTGACATAGGCATTGAAAAAAACACAAACTAATTATTTTCCAGTGTCCTCAACTACCTCCATTTTTACTTCATGAAATGATTAAATAATGTTAACAAATACCTTTCTTCTCCATCAAAATTAAAATCCTAGAGGATTTCCTCTAAGTTATTAATATGAATAACAGTAATAGAGTTCTTTGTACATCATTTGTATGTTATTAGAAATAGTGTCAGGTTATGTATATCAAATCTTTAATTATGTAAATTTTTTTAACCTTTATTCATTTTTGAGAGACAGAGAGAGGGCATGAGTGGGAGAGGAGCAGCAAGACAGGGAGACACAGAATCTGAAGCAGGCTCCAGCCATCAGCACAGAGCCTGACCCAGGGTTCAAACCCAGGAACCGTGACATCAAGAACTGAGCAGATGTTGGACACTTAACCAACTGAGCCACCCAGAAGCCCCTCAAATCTTTATATGAAGACATGATCCTATGATTTTCACTTTGGTCACCAATGCATAGTATACATGTTTGAATATGAATGTGGAAAAGAATACATTTAATATAATTTTCAATTCTGGGTTTTTTTTTACTACTAAACCTACATGTTGCATTCTTTATTTAATATTGGAAAAAAATTGTGTGTTTAGTCTTTTTATTAGTTTAAATAGAAATCTAAGGCATACCATCTTGAAAATGTTTATTTTCAGAGGAATCCTTTAATAAGACTAATTTACCCTTAACACATATAAAAATAATTGGAAGCTTTGAATATTTGCATTTTTGATAATATTAGAGTTATATATATGTATGTACATATAATATATATATATTACTCCATATAGTTCTCCAAGCAGATAATATGACTCACTATTCTTTCTTCCTGTTTATAACACCAAACAATAAATAGAAAAAAGTTAAGGCTTTCAAAACCAGACATATTTAATCATTTGAATTGGAAACAAAACCATATCATAAAACTATTGCAAAAAAATTATCCTAGAGTAAATGCATTATAAAAGAAATGACAAATTTAAAACTTATTTAAACTAGACTGAAAATTAATGAAATCCAGACATTGTCACCATTATTATGATATTGGCCCTATTGTATTTTTTAAAGTTTTTAAAGTTTTATTTCTTTATTTTGAGACAAAAAGAGAGGGAGAGAGAGAGAGAAAGAGAGAGAGAGAAAGAGCACACACATGGATGAGGGAGGGGCAGAGATTGGGAGAGAGAATCGCAAGCAGGCTCTGCAGTGTCAGCTCAGTATTGGCTCTATTTTAAAATAAATGAGTTAGTCATACAAACTTTAATCCAGTATATGGATTTTATGTGAGGTAAACAATTACAAAATAAGTAAAAATTATACTTACATACGATTATTTATCATATATGTAGAAATATAAATTATATATATTATATGTTTAATTAATATATTAATAAACATTCATATTAATATACACATGAAAGAACAACTCATAGGATTTGCTGGAAATGAACTGAAAAGATTGATCAATATTTGTTTTCTAAACCATCTTTATTTAAACTGCAGGGATTCTGTACATCATTTTGGGAAATCAGAGGAATATTTCCATTCAGGATCAGAACAGCTATTTTCATTTTATGTTCACAAGTTTGTTAAGTACATCCATTCTTGATTAGACCGTTTTCTCAAGTCGACATTCAGGTAATTCACAATTTATTTCAAACTTATTTTAGAAACATATATTGCTTTGCATTAAATTGGTACATAGATCTCAGTTCTCAAAACTTGAACTTTGATCATGAGACTATGGGTTAGTATAAAGATTATATTACCCACAATATGCATTTACTTCTGTATATGGGATGATATATGTACTTATTGAAAATACACATATTGCAGATATTCATTTTTTTAAACAATCATTTTAATCTTTCAGGAAGTAGAGAGAGGCCTTTATTTTTGGTTAGCCGTTCTTTATTAGCACTCATGGATTGCAAAGTTCCAAATGAACTTTAATGAGGATGCATAAAATAGAAACCAACTATTCAAGATCAGGATTACGTAAATGGGTTAAGAATAATGAGGGGTTTGTTTTTTAGAAGCCATAGATCTGGATTGGAGTCTGAATGTAAAAAGTATACTAGTTATGCACTTTCAGACAAAGAAGGTTACTTCTCTGAACCTCGAATCATCATTTTTGATAAGTGGGGACCATAATAGTAGCTAATATTAATTGTGTGTCAGATTATCTCTGCATTAGCTACTTCATTCTTATAAGAACTTAAGGGCTTTCCCACTCCCATTTATAGAGATTTCCAAAGATAAAAGATGAAATAAATATAAATAGTCCAGGCATAGCGTTCCCCAAGTTGCAAATAGCAGAGCATTAAAAGAATCATGAAGAGTTGATTCTAGAGCTCAAACTTGTAACCAGTACATTGTTTTTTGCATGTGTCTCTTACAAAGATTAAGTTAGAGCATGAATGTAAAATGCAGAGTGAAATTCCTGATATATAGTAAAATTTATCCAAGATTTATCCATTATTTATTCAACCATTTATCTATTTTAATCCTATTAATTATATTTTAGTACTGAATTTTTTATGTATTAGAGTCATGAAATCATGATCATAAAAAGATATTCTAGACTTTCTCTTATTCCACCTTCTAGTTATTATTTTGCTCCTCTGGCTATTATTCTCTTGGCTGAAGCAACATTCATGTTTAACTTCAAATAAAAATGTAAACCATCATATTCACATGAGGAATTATGCAGATAAATTCAGATTATTGTCTAAAAACCTTCAGTTTACCACATTCCTACTGATGGTAGAGAAATGATGTCCCTAGAAATAGTAAAGATGGATATTTTCTTAATATTTCATCACTTTTAAATTTTTTTTTAATGTTTTTTATTTATTTCTAGGAGAGAGAGAGAGAGACAGCGTGAGCAGGGGAGGGTCAGAGAGAGAGGGAGNGACAATAAGTTTCTCACATCCCCAGCAATGATACTAGATTCTTTCTACCTTATATGCCAGTCCCCAGTGTCCATTAAACTTCTATTTATCTTGCAAGATCCATTTCAAGTACCATCTTTTTTTCTTAAAGAATACTTTAAAAAATGTTTTTAATGTTTATTTAGTTTTGAGAGTGAGAGCAAGAGACAGCATGAGCAGGGGAGGGTCAGAGAGAGAGGGAGTCACAGACTCTGAAACCAGCTCCAGGCTCTGAGCTGGCAGTCAGCACAGAGCCCGACGCGGGGCCCGAACCCACGAACCGCGAGATCATGACCTAAGCGAAAGTTGGACGCTTAACCGACTAAGCCACCCAGGCGCCCCAATATTTCATCACTTTTAAAAATATTTCTACTATCCCATAAACTAGATGTACATGGAATTATTTCAAATGCTATGCTATTTTGATTGCATAACTAATTATATAAATACTTTCAAAGAGATACCAAGTAGTGACCTTTCCTTCTTTTCTAGATACCAAGGAGAGAAGGAACACCACGGACTGACTATATGTTAATTACTGCACAGAACTCATTATATCAAGTGCTTGCACACAAGCAAAAGTTATCTGCCATCCTTTCCCCGTGCATTCATCTGTCTTTCCTTATCTGTGTTTTTTTTCCTTCCTCTTGCCATTTGGTGGCATATTCATTTTTCAATCACTTTACCTTGGCATCACTGACAAACCTTACTCTTTTTATTTTCTCCCACATCCAGGCTGTTCATCCAACACATTTCAAAATTTTGCTATTTCTTCCTGTTCCTGTCTTTAAAAGCTGTCACTTCCTTTCTGTTCCTGAAGACAAAAATCCTCATCCTAACATCTTTATGTACAACAGCCTGTCCTCTTCTCAAAATCCATTTGGTGCTTAAACCGCATAAATTAGCAAATAAAGTTCCTATTTTCTGTTCAAGGTGATTACACATTTTACCTTAAGCTGCTTGCAAATTACTTCTGACACTACTTGAATTCATTGAAGTTGAATTCATTTGGACTTACCCTGGGACGTCCCTTTCAGAATTTTCCAATAGAATTTCCTGCCCACTTTCCTTTCACATTGTTTTCTGTGCCACACCCAATTCATTTATAATTGTTGTCATACTTGTGGGATAAAAAGGTCTCCAACTTTATACCTTTGTATGAATCAACAGAGAGGAGGACATGTGGTATGAAACAGCCTTTGAGTCTCAGTGGCTCACAATGAGATGGGACAATTTTCTCTTGGTGCCAATTTCAGGTTGACTACTCTCAGTAATAGTTGTATGATGTCTTCACTTTGGGTGCAAGGCTAATGAAGTACCCTTGGTTTAGAACACTGCAAGTTTGTGGCGGCAGGACATAGGAACCATGTTCTGGCTTTTTCAATGTCTGCTTTAGCTGACAAAGGCCACTTCTGTTCACATATTGTTGAAAATTAGTCATATGACAGTGCTCAAGTTCAGCAGCACAGACACTGTGCCTTTGAGGCAAGGGCACCAACCTGTTTGTCCAACAGCAATATGATTGACCTCAAGCTCACAATTACCACCACTACCACCAAACATATATGCACTTGGATGAAAAAATTTGAGTTGATTTGGAAATAGGAAAAGCATAGTTTATCATCATTCCTCTGAAATTAGGTTGTCAGTTTGAAACAAATCTCTGTCACATTGTAAGTCTGAGGGGCAGAGGCAGGGCAAGATATCTTGGAAATCTGAGCTCCAGAAGGGTGTGTCAGAATGGTAAGAGGCTCTAGCAGCTTCTTCTGTACAGCTGCACACACAAACGTTTTAGTCAATTATTTTTATTCAAAAATAAGGGCCAATGATGTAGTCTGTGAATGTCACCAGTTTAAAAGAATAAGTGGATGAAAAGAACCAATTAGGAAATGCATTAGGCAGGGAGCCATTGTGGGAGAAAATGTTGACTGTGTTCAGGACCCTTGTCTGAGACATAGGAGAGAGAATGCACTCAAAAGATTTGTGACTCACTACTAAATTTGAATACCATCAAGGTGAAAGTCCTCATTTTAACTAAACATGTAATTACAGTTGGATTTACTAATTGATTTTTATTGCTGGGAAGTCTTTTCAACTCTATAATTATTTTAAGTAAATCATAAAAAAATACTTTTAATTTCAGTATACTCTCTAAAAATATTCAGTTCATTGAATATGTCAGTTAATTATTTTAGAAGTTTGGTGAATTATATTAATTCCTTTTCTTGTTTGCAATAAGATGATGTATCAACCATTCATAAGATCTCCATGCTATAGATGATCTTAGAAATAATACAATCCAGATTTGCAACTAATCTAGAAATGGTCTTCGGTATGAACTAGTAGCTACACTTTCTCTGTGTAAGTCTCTGATAAGAAGCTTGATATACATCACTTGACAGCTTATTATATTGTAAACTCTCCTACTTTTCAGGAAACTCTTCCTTCATGTTTACTTAAAGCTTATCTTCTTGAAACTTCTAGTCTTTCATCACAGTTCTACCCACCCGAAGAGACTGAAACAGGCCCATTTTTTCTTTTATGTGATATAACTTCAAACATTTACAAACTGCTATGGATTCTTTCCTATATTTTCCCTTACTTTTTCCAAACATATAACTAGACATCTCTGATATTTTCCGATATGGCAAAAATTTTAGATCCCTTAGTAAACTGATCAAATTCTTGAGGACTCTGTTATGCATTGAAAAAATATTTGTTGTCTGTGTCCCTTGTACTATGAGGAATTGTACTGATAAAATGTTGATCACTCTACAACAGGTTTTACTGTCTAGTTGGTAGACAGATAAGAAGAAATTATCACAGAGTTTCACATACGGTTACAAGCATGATGCATTATCTGACGGGAGGTTACCACATGCTTTCCTAACACCATACATGGAACAAGCTGTTCTCTACTGGATGTTACACTAGGTCTGAGCAGTTTGGCTTGCACATTGGATTTCCTCTGTCACATCCTAAGCTGCGTTAACTCTACTTGCAGTAACAGTAAAATAAGAACAAGTTGCTGCTCAATAATGTATTGCACTTTGTAAATATGTTTTGATATAGATAACTTGCAAAGAACTTTTTAATTCTACTTCCAATTCATATTTTGCCTTATCATTACCTATTTAAAAAAAAAAACTTTAAGGAAATACCAACAGCCCCCCAAGAAACAAATTTTTTTTTCTTTTTCTCCCCCTGGGTTTTCATGTGTTTTGTTGGAATTATTTAGATAACATTTAAGTTAAATTTTAAGTCTAGGTATGATGCAGTGTGGAAAGGGAATAAGGTGTTGTTTGCTTGACCTTAGAACTCTATGGAAGATGTCAGGTTGCAGCCTCCTTGCGAAGGGTTGACAACAAGCCAGAGTGCAAGGACTTATTGTTTTCACCCAGCCAAGAGGTAAAAGTCTCTTTTTATTCTTTTTACAACTTAGTAATCATAGGATGCTCAGGAAAAGCCCAAGGTAGAAAATGTATTGAACTAGATAGAACTTAGCAATTTAAGGAAAACTGCTGTTCTTGTCCTGTAAAAATGAAAGAGATGATTGAAATTTAAGACATTAGGAGGTAAAAGAAATTGAATTCTCAAGATTAATTTTTTAAGGGACCCAAGGAGTTAGTTCTGCTTTTTTTTTTTCTTTTTTAAAGAAAAGTTGCAGCTGTAACTTGCTAAAAGCAAATGAAGTCTTCAAATTCCATTACTTAAGGAGAAAAACTCCAGTATTTTATCTAGATAATTTATGTACAGGCAAAGGCTACTGGAGATAGTTTTCTACAATTTGTCACTGCTGAGGACAGCAAAGGAAATACAAATGTTTCTTAGATTAATACAATTTCAGAGTAAGGATGTTAGGAGTCTAATTCAAAGGACATATTTTTGAATGAAATGCTATAACGTTAATTAATGTTTACTAATAGAATAGTAGTTTTATTTGATCATTTTTCTAACACCTGAAATACTTTATTTAGATAAAATATTAAAATAAAAATACAAAATATCAAATAAAATTAAAAGTTGATGCATTTTCTTATCTCGAGTAAATGTTGGGCCAATGCAAATATGACAATGGCAAGAAAGATGGTCAGGAAACACTGTTAGCAGCTGTATAAAGTCACCTTTTTTCATTCATACCCAAGCTTCACGCTAAAGCCACTAAACTGAAGTAAAATACGTTTCCCTGAGTGTGTCTGTGTTTCTCAGGTAAACAGAGGCGTCGGTTTATCATCAGCTTCTGTATGTGTTCCCCTAAAGTAGCCCACTGTTGGCTTACAAATCAATTTTTTAAATACCCGCAGCTTTGCCGTCTGTAACAGTTCCCTTGCTCATTTTTGCTCACAATGCTATATGGGCCGTCCTGCAATTGATCCTGGATTTGAAACTGACAGCTGTGAACTAGCAGGAAAATGATGTGGCAAGAGTTGTCATTTTTGAAGAGAATTCAAAGAAGTTCTATTTGGGCAGATGGTGCTCACTCATAGAACACAAATTTTTATCTTCTGAGTCCCTTTGGGCCCTATGGATTTCAAAGTGCAATATATATACACACATACATATATATTTATGTGTAATATATCCATGTACATATATAAACCACATATACAATATTCGATTGATACATGTATAATATAAAAGAAATGTAATTTACTCCTTTTAATTATATTATTTAAACATTTATTTATGTTATCTATTTTTATATGTAACGCAAAAAAAGGGATTACGGTATACATACCAAATAGTATGTAACACTCTAAATTGCTCCTGGGCAGTATCCTATTATCAAACCATAAATATTTCTGTACCTAAAGGATACATAACAATTATGAAGCATGTTATGTCTATGGACATTCTGTTTAGAGATGAGTGCAGTATTTGGATAATATCAGGTCTTTAAGGCATTTTATGTTTTATTTGTATAAGCCTGTAGACACAAAATATTATTTTTTAAAATATTTATTCTGAATCTAATGTTTTCCAAGTAACTAACCTGTTAGGCATGGGAAAAAAATGTCAGGGAGTAAGAAACATAAGGCTAAGATTTTGGTTTCACACAAGTTTTAAGAAATCTGAGGTTCCGAGTTACTTATGCTGGAAAGGATTGCTTTAGTTGCCCTTTGAGAGGCGGCCTTGAGGCCATCAGGTACAGGCATCTTCTCCATGGCCTCCCATGCCACCTTAGAAACACTAATTGGCACTTACTTCACAGCACTGTGAATATTTTTATTCATGCTCTCTCATTTCACTAGTCCATGAAGTCCCAAAAGCAGCGGCCCTATCTTACTCATATTTCTATTCTCTATACAAAGCCCATTGTCTGGAATATGAGAAGCACCTGATATACATGTAGTAACAAATACAATGAAATGACTTTTACTCAAATGTTAGGGAAATAACCAAAACACTAAGTGATTCTCAAGTTTATGTGCCAGATTATATTAAAGCTTCTCTTCAGTCGACCAGAAAAATGTTTGTTAAGAACAAACAAATTCATTACATGCAGATGTGAGAAGCAAATCCGAGCCCTGATCCTGGTTTCCAGTACTCTATAGATCTTTAGTTGGGAACATAATGTGAATGTGAAGTGTATGCACCCACAAAAAAATTGAAGTAAAAAACACAATATAATTGTTACATCAACAACAACTCATCAACAAAATATGGAGGATTTAATTTGAATGAATGAATGTTTGCTGAAGAAATGGCATTTACTAATCTTGGTTGCTACTTTCCATATCTTTTAAATAAAAACAAAATAATGGCAACCCTATACCATCACTCTGTACAATGATTTGAATAGCAAAATCGTCCCACCAACATTATTTAATACAGGAGTTCAGGAAAGGAAGGAAACACATGTTGAAAAAAAATAAAGAAAAAACGTACTTTGGCATATGTTGAGAGATTGGAAAGAGAATTTCAGGAAGAGGAATAGCCTTTTTAAAGATGCAGTTTAATGTTGTCTAGAAGAGGTACAGTGATAATTAAATCTACATAGATAGATTTGGGAAAGCTAAACTGTGAAAGCACAGTGCTAATGCCTAGGCATGAGTAGTAAGGGAGGAGTACAGTTAAAAATTAGATCTACTTGCTGTGTTCCATTCTTATTTTATTGATAGAAGTTGATGGGGCCATTTTCTTCAATCCAGTAAAACGTGTTTTCAAAACTAATATCCATAATCATGTTGAAAATGTGCCACATTTCACTGGGCAATAACCATGCCAATATGGGATACTACATATTTACAGATTTTGAATCATAACATAAAACTTATTTGCGAGAGTTTCATCAAAATTAGCTTTCTAGGAGAGGAAGGATTCAGAACCAGACAGGAGTGAAAACATGATTAAGAATTCAAAAGTTGCCTCTGGGGAATTTAGGGCACTCAAAAGCTTGGTTATATCTGCTGGAGAAGAATGGTGATACTCGGGCCTGTGTCACTATCTTGGTTTCAATAGATCTGCCTAATCACAAAGGCTCTCTAGGTAGGGTAGTATAGTAGACCACAAGCTTTAAGAGGAGGAGGCAAGCACTGATTAACAGAGGCCCTTCATCCTAAAGGCTATCTTATCTCATGGTGTGTCTTTTGTTTGACCAACTGTGCAGCAAGGTGATATCAGATAAGGGCAACAAAGTACTCTAAGTAAGACCAAGTGCTATGATGTTTGGGCACCTAAACAATTAAATGACCATCACCATAGGATTTTTATAGTTAAAAGAAAGTAGGGAAATATGAGCATTACTACTAAGAAAAAAATTTTCTTTTGGTTCTCATGCTGAAACCAGATGGATTCACTTTTATTTAATCCTTGGGTGGCTACTCTTTTGTGTTTTCATATGTGGGATTATCTTCTTTGCATTTGAATTGATACTTCTTCACCAGACCCTCCTTAATGTACACATTAAGAGGACTCTAGATGCCGGCGAGGATGTAGAGAAAAGGGCACCCTCCTACACTGTTGGTGGGAATGTAAACTTGTGCAGCCCCTCTGGAAAACAGTGTGGAGGTTCCTCAAAAAATTAACAATAGAACTCCCCTAAGACCCAGCAATAGCACTGCTAGGAATTTACCCAAGGGACACAGGAGTGCTGATGCATAGGGGCACCTGGACCCCAATGTTCATAGCAGCACTCTCAATAATAGCCAAAACATGGAAAGAGCCTAAGTGTCCATCAACGGACGAATGGATCAAGAAGATGCGGTTTATCTATACCATGGAATACTACATGGCAATGAGAAACAATGAAATCTGGCCATGTGTAGCAACATGGATGGACCTTGAGGTTGTTATGCTTAGCGAAATAAGTCAGGCACAGAAGGACAAATACCATATGTTTGCACATATAGGAGGATTAGGAGGAACTTAACTGAGGACTGTGGAGGAGAAGGAGGGGAGAAATAGTGGGGGAGAGGGAGAGAGGCAAGCCATGAGAGACTCTTGAATGCTGAGAACAGAGGACTGATGGGTGTGGAGAGAGAGGGGGGAGATGGGCATGGAGGAGGGCACTTGGGATGAGCACTGGGTGTTAGATGGAAACCAACTTGACAATAAACTATTTGTAAAAAAAAAAAAAAATAAGCAGTGAAATAAATAAATAAAAATTTAAAAAAAGAGTTTTCAAGTGAAGTTTTTCAGTCATACTATAGGTGTAATTTTCTTCCCAATTTCTTTCTTTTGAGGCTACTACTGTTCTAATGACTGTATTTTTTTCTTTAATCTAGGACTTTAAAAATTTCTCACTTCTCCTTGCCTAAACCTGGTGTTTAATCATGCAAACAATTCTGGGTCATGTAAAGAGTATGTGATGTTATACATTGCCTAAGAGAAATTTTTCTAATAGATACAAAAATATAAATTGTAGGGACACCAGGGTAGCTCAGTCAGTTAAGCATCTGACTCTTGATTTAGGCTCAGGTCATGATCTTCTGGTCATGAAATGGAGCCCCGAATCTGGGGCTGCACTGAGCATGGAGCCTGCTTGGGATTCTCTCCTCTCTCCCTCTCTCTCTGCCCCTCCTCTGCTCATCCTGCTCTGTCTGTTTCTCTCGAAATAAATGAACATTTAAAAAATTTTAAAAATAAAAATTGTAGGCAACCAACATGACAAAAGATAGAGAAGTCAGCAAGAAACAGCTGGGAAATCTTCTAGACCAGGAATACTTATTGGCCTTACTTCTATGTAGGAAAATTATTTGTCTCAATCATTTTCATATAAAGAAAGAGCTTGGGAGGAAAGCGAATACTAAGAAAGTGATTCCCTAAGAAAGGGAATCAGTATGGAGGAAACAAATCTGATCTTAGAATGCCATGAAAGGTGGCTTCATTAGGCAACATAATTTTAACACTTGACATAAATATCCACATTATTTCACTAAATATAATTTTTTCTGTGATCATTTTTGCCCCTGCCCACCTCCATTACTGGATATACCATCACCACAGGGCTTTTCAAACCATTAAATCAGTTTATGATTTTTTAAAATGTTTATTTATTTTTGAGAGAGAGAGAGAGTAAGTGGAGGAGGGGCAGAGAGTGAGGGAGACAGAGGATCCAAAGCAGGCTCTGCACTGTCAGTGCACAGTTCAATGTGGGGCTTGATCTCACAAACCATTAGACCATGACTTGAGCCAAAGTCAGACCCTTAACCGAATGAGCCACCCAGGCACCCCTGTTTATGATTCTTTCAAATCTGTTTCCTTATTTATGTTTTGAGCAAGAAAGGAAGTAGAATGCTAGGAGAACAAGATGAAGACTGACCCTGATAGAAATGAAATGAAATTTGCTTCTTTTCATTCTATCTGTCCCTTTATTCTTTTCTTTTCTTTTATTATTAACCTTTTTGCCCTCATTAATTTTCAGCCTGAACTTAAGGTGCCTTTTGGTTGATTGTAATCTCTTCACTGTGCTTCAAGTAGGATTATTTGGCCTCACCGAGACCCACATTGTAAAATTTTCTATCTGACAATGCCTGTGTAGCTAACTTTAATAATTTCTTGAGAGGATATTAAGAAAAGTTGGAGCAGATTAGATAAATTTTTTTATTTTCTTATTTTGTACTAGATGTCCTTGTAGTGATAGCCACATTTTAATATGCCATAAATATTACTGAATACTGGATTATTTCATGCTTGCAATTCATCTATTATACTCAATCTGTACAATATACTTGAGTTTTACACATGTTTAACCTATCCATCTTGTAGAAGTTCACACAAAGAAAAAAGAAAGATAGTCAGAAAAAGTAAAATGAATATCCTTATCAGTAGTTTTAATTGGGACTTTTGGTCTTGATAGAGATTCATAAGTACTCAAAGTAAATAAACCTAATAACTATTTAATACTTAATTAGTAGAAGACACTGCATAGTAAAGATATTAAAAATGGAATAATTGCCTTTTCTCAGAGGAGTTTAAATCTGTAGCAGGTATGCAAGAGCACCTGGCTCAGGGTCCCAAACAGACCACGTCAACCTGCTGACCACTGACAAAATCCAAAGGTGGAGAAAGGAGTAGTGGTGAAGCCAGAAAGGCATTTATTTCAGTGAGGCCAACCCTGGGAAGACAGCAGACTAGTGTCTCAAAGAATGTCTCCAAAGTATCAAAAAGATTTCCAGGTTCAGGTAAGCAAAATGTGGGGCAAAGGTGGGTGAGTATGTGCAAGTGGGCACGGAAAGGCAAATGATCCCTGCCTTGGAGTCAATATGGGTAAGGTCTTGCTGGATGTAGGGGAGTTCTTATTGCTTGAGTGGGGAGTTCCAGTTTCCATCAGGGTCTTCCACCTGGGCCAAGGGACAAGCTGGAAAGAAAAACCCATCTAGAAAGTTTGAGCTCAAAATGGAGGCAGCTAAAGTCTTCCTTCAAATCTAGAAGAAGAAAATACAAATGCACAAAGACAATAATACCTGGCTTAAAAGAATAAAGAAATTAAATTCCTCCCCTACTATTCAACCTTACCCTAATAATCATCTATGTTGGCTTAATTAAAAAACAAAAACCAACCAAAAATGCTTCTCTGAGGCTCTTGGGTGAAAGAAGAGTACTAGTTTTCCTCAAATGATTAAAATAATATTGTTTTTAAAAGTAGAGGAAAAGGCTATTAATAATGCTATGGCATAGGCATTGGAAAAGAAAACAAATGACTACCTATGATGTTAATAGGTACATATAGAATAGTGTATAAGAAGAATTCTTAAACAGATTGCACATAGTTTTCTAAAATAATCCAGACAACTTCTAGGTTTCAGCTTGAAGAACTGTGAGCTAGAAAGAATACCACTGATGCTCTGACAATTTACCAAAGGCTGAACAAACTGAAAGATTAGGTATTTTTTCCTGAAAATATTAGAAAACTGAAATTACGGTGTAATGGAGTAATCTGAAACCTGGAGAGAGAAAGACAAGGCCAAGATTTTGCTTACCTGGGACTGATCTTTCAAGACCATATAAGCCATTAAGAAGATATAGCTTTCAAAAGTTAAATTGATAAAAGTTGGCCAGCTGACAAATGAGAAGCCACTTAGGCCCAATTGACGGGAGGGGTGCTCTCTTGCCCTTTTTTGGGGCTCACAGGGAAGATCAGAGTCTGTAAGCTCTACCTGTGGTGCTGACTACAGGAAAGGAAGAGAAGCCACTAGTGAAACTCCAGCCCATCATCTCTATTCCTCTCTCAGGGAGCCAACTCTTAACCTACAAGAGCATGTATCAGGAACACTCTCCCTTCAGAGCACTAGTGGAAAATCATTGCAGTTGGTGGGAATGAATTAACCCTTACAGGGGCAGATATGCTTTATATAATTGAGAGTGGGAAGACTCGATGGCCATGTCCAAATGCAGAGATTTCCAGATTGTAGGTCACAATGAAAGTAGAAATTAGAGTACTATAAAATGTGAAATATGATCCTGGTTAGGATTAATCAGATGAAATATCGGCAGGCATGAATTTGAGTATTTGTAATAAAAGTAAATGGAGCAGAATGATCAAAAATATGGAAGCAGACAAATTAAGCTTATGGTTCATTTAATATTTGTTAGAACCTTAATAAGTTTGTAGTAGAAAGCATTTGGTGGGAAACAGTTAGGGACCTTAAGAGGGACCACACTGAGAATTCTGCATACCAAAATAAATCAGATCAGATTCTCTTTGAATAATGGCCAATGGAACTTCTTGGCAGTTCAAGGGCTGAGAAACCTGTTGCTGACATTTAGTTCCCAGTTATGAGATTAAAACAAGTGGTGAGATTCAGTCTTTATTATCTCTAGGGGCACCTGGGTGGCTCAGTTGGTTAAGTGTCCAACTTCGGCTCAGGTCATGATCTCACAGTTTGTGGGTTTGAGCCCCATGTCGGGCTCGTGCTGTCAGCGCAGAGCCTGGAGCCTGCTTCAGATTCTGTGTCTCCCTCTCTCTCTCTCTGTCCTTTCCCCACTCACTCTCTGTCTCTGTCTCTCAAAATAAAATAAAGATATAAAAAAATATTTATTATCTCTAAACCTCTTGAGAATGTGATGGTGGTAGGGGAGCTCACCATGGAAATAGATATATTCTAGGTGCGCCTTTCGGCACCAGAGACAGAGGCAGAGTAAAGAGACATGCAGTCTACTAAGGTAGGCTTCTTTGTGGGCCATGATATAGTTTCTAAAACACATTTATCAAATTACATAATGGGTCTGGGCACTATGAAAATGTAAAAGGATAAGTCAAAAGAAAGATTTGTTACATAGGTAGAAGGGTCATCTTTTTCTTCCTTGTTAGACGATTTGGAATACAAATGGTTCAGTTGAAGCAAAGTTCAGAGACAGGTGAGCAATATTCAGTGGCAAGGCTATTTTATTCCTTTCCTAGGGATTTCATGATAAAGTTCTACAAACGGAGTGGATCGAGATGATAGTAATTTAATCTTTCACATTTTTGAAGCCTTAGAAATCTGAAATCAAGATGTTGGCAGGAACATGCTCCCTCTGAAACCTCTCGGGGGAAGGTATTTCCTTTCCTCTTCCAGCTTTCATTAGCCTTAAGAATTTCATGGCTATGGCAGTATAACTCCAGTCTCTTCCCCAACTTCACATAGCTGTTTTCCCTTTGTGTTTGTGTGCCTCTGTGTTTTCATATGGCATTCTCTCTGTAGAGTCTAAATTTCCCCTTTTTCATAAGGATATAAGTAATATTGGAATAAATCTCACTGTAATGACTTTATTTTAATTTGATTAAATCTGCAAAACCTTATTTCCAAATAAGGCCACATTCACAGGTATTGAGAGTTAGGACTTGTACATATTTGGAAGGGATCACACTTCAACCCACAGCAACTCTAAGCTCCAAAACAAATTTAAAATTGGTATATTATTAGCAAATGCAAAAACAATAACTAAAAAAGGCAAAAAAAATGATGCTAGTTAATTTTCCTTTATTCTTTTAGGTGCTCTACTGTTCTAAGCAATCTAGACAAGTATTAATTGCCACCTCAAGAAATCTTTTGAAGTAGGTACTATTTTTCTGCTCAAGACAACATAGCTGACAGGTGATAAGCCCAAATTATACCTACACTATCTTATAATGTTTTTATAGTCATGAGTTATTTAGTCATATGAATATAGGAAACAAAATCCATATTTAGACCTTTGGTATTACCAACATGGTCAAAAACAATTGGGAACTAAGATCAAATGGAGTAATATCAATGTGACACCTTTTGCTTAAAGTGAAAAATTCAGGACACATGTGCTTTATATTTGGGAGAAGAACTCAGATATTTATAGTGAGTCAGTTAGTGAAATTAAAGAGAGAGAAGTAACTCATTCCTTCTAAGATCCTAAATGAGAATTCATACACTTGAGAACTTAATGTTTCAGAGATCCCACACTTACTAGATTAGCCTAAAGACTATTTGGAAGACTTATTTTCTTGTTACCCATATTTTTATTCCAGCTTTATATGGCCAGAAAATTTATCATTACAAATCATTATACTATTTATTCAAAAATAAATGGAAGGGAAATAAAGAAAAAAACTTGTAAAGAACACAGAGAAATAAAATTCAGAGTGGTAGACTATTCCTATAAAATTAAACAGACCTTTAACCTACCCATCTACCAATCACTCCTTGGTGTTTACCCAAAGTAGTTGAAAACTGATGTTCAGACAAAAACCTGCCCATGGATGACTTTAGCAGCTTTATTCATAGTTATTAAAAATGGAAACAAGAGAAATGTCTTTCATAAAATGAAGGGATCAATGAACTGTGGTAATTTGGACAAAGAAATATTATTTAGTGCTAAAAAGTAATGTTCTATCAAGCCATGCAAAGACCTGGAGAAGCCTTAAAAGCATATTTCTAAGTGAAAAAAGCCAATCTGGAAAGGTTATGTACATTATGATTCCAATAACATGACATTCTGGGAAAGACAAAGCTATGGGGACAGTGTAAAAATGAGTATTTGCTCTGGGTTGAGGAAGGAAGGGATGTAAAGGCAGCGAACAGAGGATTTTTAGGGCAGTGAGGATACTCTAGGGGCACCTGGGTTTCTCAGTTGGTTAAGTGTCTGACATGGGTCAAGCTATGATCTCACAGTGGGTTCGAACCTTGCATCAGGCTCTGTGCTGATGGCTCAGACCCTGGACTATGCTTCAAGTTCTGTGTCCCCTTCTCTCTGCCCCTATCCCTTTCATGCTGTCTCTCTCTCCTTAAAAAATAAATAAACATTTAAAAACTTTTTTTAAAAAGATACTCTGTATGCTACTCTAATGGTGGATATAGGCCATTATACATTTGTCCAAACCCATAGAATGTACAACACAAAGAATGAGCCCATTTTGTTTGCCTGAATTTTGGTGAATAATCTGAGTGAAAGTTACTTGGTCTGAAACATTAAATGTGCATTAAAAACAAAGAGGGGCACCTGGGTGGCTCAGTTGGTCGTGCATCTGACTCTTGATATTTGTTCGAGTCATGATCCTAGGGTTGTGAGATAGAGGCCTTTGTCAGGGTCCGAGCTGACCATGGAGCTGACTTGGGGCTCTCTCTCTCTCTCTCTTTCCCTCTGCCCCTCCTCTGTTTTCTCTCCCTCTGCACCTCTACTGTTCTCTCTCTCTCCATCTCTCACAAATAAAAAAGTTAAAAATTTTAAAAGCCACAAATAAGCAAAGGAAATGAATAGTTTTATTCAATTTAGCAATAGTCAATGTTTAAAACAAGCAAGAGTTTGAAAACTCCTTCTTTGCTAAATTAATTTAGTTGTCAAATCAATTACTTATGTGACACAAAATAAATTTATTTGTTTTATATCTAAGTTTATTTATGCTTTTGTAATGTAAATTAGTTTACTGAAGACCAAGGGGAAACCCAACCCACTTTTTTAAGCCATGCCTAATTATGTTTCCATAGAGTTAAAGAGGCCAGACTTGTTTTAACTCATCATGGCCCCATCACTCTTGTGCTGTCGATGGTCCTAGGAGAAAGACTATTCGTTTTGGGTGTTATAAAAGAATATAAACATGTTGGGTTTTTCAGAGACCCACCTTTGGTTGGAACTCTAAAAACTGATGGAGCCTAGAAGGCAGAGCGTCCTTTAATTAGTAATTCATTAAATATCATACTTTCAACTAGTCTTTCTTTTGTTGTTATTCATAGAACACATACTTTTCAGAGCATTTTTCAGAATGTTCTTATTTTCTAATTGCAGCTGAAATAACATTTTCCAGCATCAACAGTTGTGTTGTTCCTTACACATTACATTATATTCTTCCAGGAATTAGATTTTATTCCTGTACATAAAAAAAAAAAAAGAGAAAGCAATTTTATCTTTTTTTTCCTCTCCCACATGTATCTTTACTCAAAAAATGAATTTCAATATATTTCTGTGGAAGCATGGGTTTTAATTATTTTCTCAGGGACTGACAATTCCAAATTCCCAAATGATAAGTTAAATGTGTAATGCTCGATTATATATCACATTTCATTATATGCAACTGGATAATACCCATGTGAAAGTTATTCCCTGGAAACAGACCACTAAACTACCATTTAGTAAACTGTTGATTTAGGACACAAAATGGTACTTCAGTATCCAGAAATAGTTAACAAAACATCAAAAATTATGTAATTTACTTTCTTAAAATATTTTAATAATGCCAAATTCTTTATAGTTTGCAGAGCAATTGTAAAAGTGCTATCATTTTATACCCATAGTAAACCCAAGAGATAACTATTCCTTTCTCCATTTTACAAATGAAGACATTACAGCTCTAAAAGACTTCCTGCTCCTAAAGTATTCTTGGTAGCTAAGGGCAGGGCTGGATATTTTACAGAGTTTCTGACAGTAAGTCTTTGCTGGTTCCTGTTATATGACTTCCTCTAGTTTTGCATATATGAGAATCTTTAAATCATCATCTGAGAAAAGGAAATATTCTTAATATCAAATATTAAGCCACCAGCTTTTAGTGCATCACATGAGGGATACAAAGCACAATACCTTGAAGAGCCCCCAAAGTCACATTTTAAAATATGACAATGATGAATGAAAATAAAATACATGTGTTCAAATAGGGTATAAATTCTATTTTTCTTTGTTTTATGGTTTCTGAAAAAATATGATTGTTGGTTAGCCGAACAAGTATTTCTCTAGCAGCGCAGCAGACGCTTTCCTTCTGGTGACATGTGAGAGTGGGTGGTGAGTATTTCAGATCAGAACATTGAGTTCTTGTGAACAAAGAATGTATAATGGCTGTATTTACTTTTTTTTTTTTCTCTTTTTCCCCCTTAGATTGCCCATCAGACAGCCTTTTAGAATGAAATGCCAGCCCCTCGTCAAAAAAGAAAACAGAAAGCAATACTAGATACTTTGGCTACAGATAACCTCTATAAAAGATCACTCCTTTATGCTTTATTTTCTCTGGAGAATAATTCCAAAATGTTTAATCAGACAATTATTAAACTATAATTTCCCCTCTCTGAGTATAAGATAAAATTCAATTATAGTTGGTTATCATTAAACACATTTATCAAGGCCTCAGGAAATGTTTCTTCCCTTAGATTCTACTTAGAAGAAAATACAAATAAGAGTATGAAAAAGGACATTCCTAAAGTCAGGAACAGTTGTACATTTTCAAAGAAGACTAGATTCAATATATAAGTAAAAAAAGAAATAATTGGTTCAAATTTTTTCTTTGTAAAGAGGAATGTGTATAGCAAAAGAAGAATTCACTTTGAGAACACATGATTTTAAAGCAAGCAGAACATATTTTTCAAGATAAGTCTTCATATTTCAGTGATATTACATTAGAATTTCAATCCAAGTTTGTACAATTCTGAGATGTTAAAGGAAATGCATACTCAGTATTTGCTAAAGGTGTTCACACCCAGCTCTGCCATCCTGATCACCTCACATACATCTAAGTTTCTGTAGAGAAGATGAAAGATCCAGTGGATTGAGAGAAGGATGTCATAGACTTGAAAAAGATTGTCAGTCTTAGGCTTTTTACCTCCATTTGCTTTCTGGAAAGGTGTAGGTTTTTCCTTACTTCAAGACTGACTCAGGGAATTCCAAGAGATTTGATGAGGTCAGAAGGAGTGGCGGGATACAAGGATTCAAGCCAGCCTATCTGTTCCTGCCAGATGCTTTTTTTTCCCCCCATATACTTTCTGAGCCCAAATTTTTGGGCTTCTCTAGGTTGCTGTCAAACAGCTAGGGGCAGCCAGAGGCAGCATAGTCAAGGGAGAAAAGCAGTGACAGGAAGTGATTGAGCACCATTTCACTGATGCCCTGCAACATTCTCCGGCCAGACTCAAACCAAAGAAGGTGATGTGCTTACATTGGATAATAGGCCATATTTTTGACACTAATCTTATAAGGCTAGGCTTTTTTTCAGTATCTAAAAATGGGTTTTCTAATATCGGAAGTAACCAAGAATGATATGTATCTAAATATACTAGCCAGGGGCAAAAAGTCAAGATCGTACAAAATATTTAAAACGAAGGATGAGAAGAGAAAAATTTTTGTAGACACTGCACACCACTGAGTTCAGCTTTGTAAAAATATGAGTATTGTCCCATCAATAATATTTTCAAAATCTTACTAAAATCTGTCCTTATAAGCATATTCCTATTGATATCACTTTAGTTCAATCCACCGCTTGTCTCACCTACATAATGGCACCAGCCTTCTGTTTGTGTTTCTATTCCTATGATTTCTCCTCCCCTCCTTATTCTCTGCAGAAGAGTAAATATGCTTTTCTCAGAACGTAAGGTAGGTTATGTTTAGCTTTCTTGCTTAAACTGTTCAATGGCTTTGTATTGCTTTATTACAAAATCTAAACTCCTTGCCTTGTCCTACAAAATCTATCTTCTGCCTATTTCTCCATCTTCTTTTGGAGCCACTTTCTCCTACATTAACTCTGCTGTAGATTCGAATCTCATCTTCTGGCTCATGATGGCTCTACTGTTTCCGGTGCCTAGAGGACCTGCCTCTTCCTTTCAATCCTTATGACAACCAGCGAACTAACTACATCTCTTCAAAGAATTCCTTGACCTTTCTGCCTAAACAAAGTATCCTATGCATCTTTCCCCTCCACTAATTATTTTCTCCTTTATAACACTGATTTATAATTCACTACAACACTGACTAAAATAGCACTCGTATGTTTAATGTTTTAGTGTTCTTTGCTTTTTTCAAAAACACTGTATCACCACATGTCAAATAAGGCCTGCACTTGGTTATTATATCAAATATTCATAAAATGAATTATTATGTTGTTGGTACTAGTACATGAATATAATATCAATTCAAAATATAGGAAACACATACAGAATAAAAAGGAAAGTAGGAGAAAGAAAAGAACAAGAATCAGACATTAGTTAAACAGACATGTTACATCTCATGGGGAGGGGACTGTAGAGATAATAATGTCAAAAGTTGATTCTTTAGAAGAGCAAACTTACAGATAAGAGTAAACTTACAGATGATAAATCATTTGCCTCATCCTGTAGGATGATTTATCAAGGCAAACTAGGAAAAAAGAAAAAACACAAAGAAGGCAAATTGACTTTAGAAAATAGAACAATTAAGTTAGTAGTAGATGTCTAAAACTTTTAAGAAAATAAAAACATTAAGGACAATATATTAGAAAAAGAGTAATATGCATATTTTAGGAAATATATCCTCAAGTAATACAAATGAAATACGTAACTCTTCGTATAAAATATGAATCAGTGGCCAAAAATTCTTCCTACAAAAAGTTTTAGGAAAAAAAAATGACAGCCAATAGTTTTGGAAATTTTTTAACAAGACTTTGAAGAAACAAACAATCCTCATCTTACAAAAGCTGTTCAGAGAATAGAAAAAGAGGAAGGATTCCCCAGAACATTTTATTAGACCTGTATAACCTCAATTATAAAACCAGACAAGAATATTACAAGAAAATAAAATTGTAGAGCAAACTCATTTATGAACATTAATGCAGAAAGTGTGAATACGCTCTTACCAAATGGAAACCTGCAATGTATGTATATAAAATATATCACATTTAAATTTGGTTCCAGCAATAAAATAGAACTCTGTATCAGGAAGTATCACAGTGTGTTTGTACATTTAAAAAATGATAAATTAATCTCAGTTATTGCATTAAAATATTTGATAAAAATTCAGCACCCATTCATGAATAAAAATAAAACAGAAACAAAGCGCTTTGCAAATCATAAGTTAAAAGTTCCTTTCCCGATAAAAGGGTATCTTTATAACCTGTATCAAACATTACCTTTATTGATGTAACTTTAAAGATATTATAAAGCTCTGTAGGGGTCCCTGGGTGGCTCAGTCGGATAAGCGTCCGACTTCAGCTCAGGTCATGATCACACAGTTCGTGGGTTCGAGCCCCGCATCGGGCTCTGTGCTGACAGTTCAGAACCTGGAACTGGTTCTGATTCTGTGTCTCCCTTTCTCTCTCTCTGCCCCTCCCCTGCTCACACTGTCTCTCTCTCTCAGAAAAAAATAAAAAACATAAAAAAAAAAAAGCTCTGTAGTAGTCCTCAACCAAACTCAAAGTGATCTAGGCTAGTACTTTGTGACGTCTCTGCTAATAACGTGGAAGTGGCCCAAGAGAACACAAAGGTCATTCACAAGGCAGGCTGCTAGGCTACCTAGCATTTATTGGATATGCAGTGTTTCTAGGACAGTCTTCATGTCTCTTGGAGAGCCTCTCTACAAACGTAATATAGTGCACATTGTGAGAGAAGGAACATGCATGCAGCTCAAAAATTAATTGGAACAGGAATATGTAAGGAAATAACTAAACATCCTTTGTTGCATTTAGTTGAGCCCAAGGAAAATGAGTCTAATTCTTGAAGGCTACTGCTTCCCCAACATGTGTGCCTCTTCTGTTTCATCTCTACTGGCATACCTCCTTTAGAGCACTTTACAGATACTGCCTGTTTTACAAGTTGAAGGTCTGTGGAAATTCTGCATCAAGCAAGTCTATCAGCACCAGTTTTCTAACGTTTGCTTGATTTATGTCATTGTGTCACATTTTGGTAATTCTCGTAATACTTTAAACGTTTTCATTATTGTTATATTTGTTATGATGATTTGTGATCAGTGATTAGAACTCACTGAAAGTTTGGATGATAGTTAGCATTTTTCAGCAATAACATATTGTTTAAGTAAGGGGGGGTACATTTTTAGACATAATGCTATTACACATAGAACAGACTACAGTATAGTGTAAACATAACTTTCATATGTACTGGGAAACCAAAATATTCCTTTGACTTGCATTATTGTAATGTATGCTTTAATTGGAGTGGTCTGGAAATGACCCTGCAGTATCTCTGAGGTATTGGCTCTGTGTCAGATAGTAATTGTTCAAGTTCAATAATTTATATCTGATATCACTTTTTCATTTCAATACAGCTGAAGGATTTATTTCATTCAATAACAGGAAGTTCCACCAATTACCATTTCAATGTTCTTCCAAATTATTATTTAAAAAAGTATACACTCATGCTAATGACTTCCTAGATATTTGCAGATTTATATTTGCACTAATGTAAAATTTCATGGAATTTCCATGGTGGTTCAAACTTTCTGATTTACAAATATTCAAGTAGCTGCTAAATATTCTTCATACAAAGAGATCCCATCTAGGAGGAACATGGTAAAATGATGGACTAAGTATACTTAGTAAAACAGAACACTTTTGTAGACAATTCAAAACTCCTTTTATGTAAATGAACATATAATTATGTTACAGTACATTTAATCACTTAGCACAATATTGACTTAATATTAAAAATATTAAAGGGGGATAGTGTCTTATTTATATAAGAATACTAATTAGGGGCACCTGGGTGGCTCAGTCATTTAAGCGGCCGACTTCGGCTCAGGTCATGATCTCATGGTTCTTAGGTTCAAGCCCCGCGTCGGGCTCTGTGCTGACAGCTAGCTCAGAACCTGGAGCCTGCTTCTAATTCTGCATGTCTCTCTCTCTCTCTCTCTCTCTCTCTCTCTCTGACCCTCTACTGCTCATGCTGCTTCTCTCTCTCTCAGAAATAAATAAAGCATTTAAAAAAAAAAAGAATACTAATTAAACATTTAGAAGAAATAATAGAAATAGGAAATCACCATTTAATGGTCATTATGGTAATAACTGACTCATGCAAAAACCATAAGTTAGTGAGAAATCACTAGACAATAAATGTTGGGGTATTCAAAAAGTCTGAAATTATTATATTACAAATTAATAATGACAAAAGGAACAAAAACTTAAATTTACAATTGAAATATTTGGCACATACTCTCTTAACCAATCAAACTTAATATTACCAATTTGAGATTTTAGAGATTACTAATGTTAAGTATTTATGTTTTTCTCCAAAGTTTTATTGAGATACAACTGACAACTGATGTTGTATTAATCCAATGTGTACAAACATAATAATCTGATATATGTATATAATGTGAAATGATTACCATAAAAGGTTTAATTAACCTCATATAGCTATTTTTCTTCCTGTTTTGAGAAGTTTTAAGATCTAGTCTTTTAGCAACTTTGAAATATACAATGCAATTTTAACTGCAGTCACCATGCTGTACATTACTTTCCAAGAATTTATCTTACTTTTTTTAATGTTTATTTATTTTTGAGAAAGAGATGGAGAAAGCAAGTAGGGGAGGGTCAGAGAGAGGAGACACAGAATCCGAAGCAGACTCCAGGCTCCCAGCTGTCAGCACAGAGTTCAACGTGGAGTTCAAACCCACCAACCTTGAGATCATGACCAGAGCCAAAGTCAGACGCTTAACAGACTGAGCCACCCAGGTGCCTCACCTCAGAATTTATTTATCTTACAACTGCAAGTTTTTATCTCTTGAACATCTTCACCAATTTCCCTCAACCCTGTCAGCCATTTGTATGTTTTCTTTGGAAAAATATCTATATAGTTTCTCTGCCTATTAGCTGTTTATTCCATTTAGATATTACATTTTTACTGAAGTAAAGAATGATGACTATTTCTCTATGTATGATTGATTTTCATGAATTTATACCAAAACTAATGTAAGGCATAAAAATTTCAAGAGTGTTCTTTTTAAGCCAATGGAATTTTTTTCTTCAACTATATGCATGGGTTCTTAAAAAGAACATCTGACACCAATTCTTTATGTAATTATTTTCTTTATTTCTCAGTAAAGAAAGAATGCAAATATGATACTATGTACTACTACTAAGTTTTTAAACTTTTGTAGGGAAAAGTAATTATTCTTAGACCAACTATGTAATATATAGATAAATAGACAGAGAATATCTCTGAACTTTTCACACCAAAAGACATTTTGTGGGCTTGAATTCTCAGCCTGATGGAGTTCATGTGGCTCTAAACTAACATTACTATAATTAAATTTTAATTAACTGATTTAAAAAAATTTAAACATCCAGAAGACACAGTGTCAGAAAACTTCTCTTTATACTTAAAAACTTATAATCTAGTAGCTTGGTTAAGACAAAATCCCCAAATTTACACACAAGATCAGAATTAATAAAAATGTTTATTTCTACATTTCTAGATTTTGGTTTGATCCAGAATGAAATAAGTGGTTAACTTGAAAATCTCAAGTTTTTGTTAACCAATTGGTGGGTTAAAAAAAAAAAAATTCAGGACGCCTATGCAGAGACATAGCATGAAAACATTAATAAACAAAGAACAGATCTTTGTCATTTTAATGATTTTAAACTTACAGCATGTGCCCATTGCAGGAACTTTGGACAGACAGGAAAATATTTCTGTCATTGTGATTTTATATGACAGTGAATCTGAGACTGAGTATTTCTGCTCTGAGACTGTGTATATGACTATTGTCTTAGTTGTTATCTAATCTGGAAAAATGTCAGGAAGCACTTGAGCTATTATGCTGACAGAGAAATCTTTCAAGAGATGGGACTTGAAATGCCCTCCTAAAGTTTTGCATGTATCTTAAAGTACCAAGTCCAGCCTAGAGTTATTAGAGCTCATAAGATGCTATCTTGAGTGTCTATTTCAGATTTGCTGAAATATGCTAACGAAGGCAAGGACCTAGAGCCTGACGTAAAATAAAACCATGTGGGTAAGAGTTCTAATTCTTCTTAAAGAATCAAGATTAATGGCTGTATGTTTGAAAAACAATGCACTCAGTTGGAAAGGAGGACATTCTTGTGAAGGTAGTGGACTGAACTAATGAGAATAGTTCCTTGTATTAAAACATATAAATATTCGGGGAGCCTGGTTACTTCAGTAGGTTAAGCATCTAACTCTTGGTTTTGGCTCAGGTCATGGTCTCATGGTTTTTGAGTTCAAGCCCCATGTCTGGCTTTGCATTGTCAATGTGAAACCTGCTTGGGATTCTCTCTCCCTGTCTCTACCACTCTCTCTCTCTCTCTCTCACTTCTTTTCTCTCTCTTAAAATAAATAAGTAAATTTTTAAAAAATTCTAGTTACTGTTTTAAGAATATGTAATTAATCAAAAGAAGAAAGCAATCAATTCAGTTACAAGGAGAAAAACAGATGAAGTAGCACCGTGAGTGGGAATTAAGGCCAACATATCAGGGGGTATCAAAAGCTGATATGCACATAAGTCCAGTCAGAAAATTAGTCATGTCCTGGACCTTCACATTCAGCGCATCTCACAGGGAGATGAAATTGAGCATCTTGCATTAGATCAACATTGAGGAAATGCTGGCTTATCTTTGACATGAGACTATAAATATTTATCCCAGTGGCTCAGCTATGAAGTGAGGAAACGATGCTTATTAATCAAGAATGAATTTACAACACTAGATAAAAAATTAATCTTATTTTTGAACTTTTAAAAAATGTTTTTTTTTTTTTTGAGAGAGAGACAGAGTGGGGGAGGGGGCAGAGAGAGAGGGAGACACAGAATCTGAAGCAGGCTTCAGGCTCTTGAGCTGTCACCACAGAGACTGATATGGGGCTTGAACTTACAAACTATGAGATCATGACCTGAGCTGAGGTTGGCCACCCAACTGACTAAGCCACCCAGGCACCCCTTATTTTTAAATTTTTAAAAGTTTATTTATTTATTTTTTGAGACAGAGAGAGAGAAGAGGGGAAAGGCAGAAACAGAGGAAGAGAGAGAATCCCAAGTAGGCTCCACACTGCCAGCACAGAACCAGACACAGGACTTGAACCCACGAACTGTGAAATCATGGCCAGAGCTAAAATCAAGAGTTGGTCACTTAATCGACTGAGCCACCCTGGCACCCAAGATCAAAAATTAATTTTAAAAAGTGGTCAGAATGTAGACAAACTATCTGGATTGCAATATATAAATAAAATATTTTATAGGAAGGCTTTGGCTTTTCCTTCCAGGGCTCTCAGATGAAACAGAAAACAATAATAAACAGTAAATAATTTACAAAGAACTAGAGATAATAAAGAATATGAAAGAAATTTTAAAATAAGCATATTTAAAATGTTCAAAGTGAGTGGCATCTGGGTGACTTGATTGAGCATCCAACTCTTGATTTCAGCTCAGGTCATGATCCTAGGGTCATGGAAGTGAGCCCTGAATTGGGCTCCATGCTGGGCATGGAGCCTGCTTAGGATTCTCTCTCTTTCTCTCTCTCTCCCTCTGCTCTTCTTCCCCACTCACTCTCTCCCTAAAAAGATAAATCAATATATTGAGAAAATAAAATGTTTAAAGTGAAAAGTGTACTACAAACTGTGAGAAAAAGTATCACATAAAAAAGCACAAATGTCAAAAACTCTGTAAAATGAAAAAATCTTTAAACAAAAATGTAGTCATTGAATTAAACAAAAAAGGCTAATAAAGAGACAAAATCAAACCAATAATGACTCATCACCTGAGAGAGAATGCACAAACTGGACATAAGAGAGGGAACCCAAGGAAAGGAACGCAAGTCTTGAAACTGGGGTGTGACAGCACCAGGAATCTATTTAATGGTTCAGTCTATTTGTATGCATTTTTATGATCTATACATGTAATTTAGGACAATTCTAAATTCTTTCTCTTATAACTTAATTTTCCCAGATGAAGCCACTGCACAATTTGGACAGATGAAAACTTACACATTGCTGTTGTGCACATTAAGATTGCAGGGATAGATGGGAAAGTGAACTGACCACCTGGTGTCTCCACTGGCGTCTTCTCAGAGACACCTGCATCACTTTGAGAACACTCAGAAAGCATTTGCTCTGAGCAGGCTTGCTCACCATAGACATAGAAACAAGGAAGAGGGGCATGAGTTGCAAAATAGTGGGTGCCTGGAATGATGTCAGACAAATCCTAGTATTCTGCATTACAAGTTATGCGATGATGACCTCTGAAGAGGAGAGTAAGGACAAGAACTTTGGTTAATGGATACGTCCCATAAGAAGATATAGAGTTGTATGCAAGGTGAAATTATGGAATTTTCATATGTGACTGAGTTTCTATGGACATTTTATTATGGGCATTTGACATAAACATGGAATGTTTGATGTTGACAAAAAGAAATAGTAACACAAAGATTTTATGCAAAATGAAGAAGGAGATAGCATGAGAAATGATACAGAGTCTGGACGAGAAAGAGTAGATAGTGTTCGTTAATTGATACTGGAGGAAAAGTGGAAAATTGAACTGAGAAAATGGGGATCTTATGTAGAGATATCTTGTAGACAATCTGAAACGGGGAGTAGAGATTTAAAACTAAATATAGGCCATAGAGATAAATATTAAAGATTGACTATAGAACATACAGTAAGAGAATTAAGCAAAGTGCAATCTCAAGCTTGCAAAAAGGAGGGCAAAAACTATAAAAAAGAGAGGAAAATTAAAAGAGTTGAATCTACGATGAACTAAAAGAGAACAGATGCTCAAGATATGAGGGCTATTGTCCAATGCAGTCCTGTTATAAGAAAGAGGAATTAAAGAGTAGGAAATTAGTTCAGGGAAAGGGGATTTGGGCAAAAGGTAATTATTGATTTTAATCATTAAGTGACCATTACTGACCTTTGTAGAGTGCTTTTTGCAGTGATAAAGGCGTTTCCATTTTTAAAGTTAAAATACTATGCCAGTTATTCCAAAATACACTTGCTCAGTCTTCCTAGGCACATGGTTGTAAGTAGCTGCTGGCGAGACTAGAGATTGTCGTTCTTATACTTACGTTCTTATATTTGAGTGCTTCTTGCTATTGCCTAAACTTCAGTTAAAATAAAACAGACATTACAATTCCAAGTAGGTTTCTGTGTAACCAAAACCTGAAATACATGGCATTGCATTGGTGGTTCGGCAAGCTGGACCCACATAGATTGAAAAGGTAGTGACCCTCATTATGCTGTCATAACTGGTTAACTCATCATCTTGGATGACTTGTAAAGCAGAATATGTGGCTATTACACTTCTTTGATCCCCAACCTCTGGGGGAATGGTTGTAAAGAGCCATAATATAAATGTATAGTGCCTGATTCTTGCTACTTTATGCAAATTACTACAATAAAAAAAATTACCTCTAACAAGATTTTACTTACTTTCAAAAGAAGAAGAAAGGCCAAAAATACAAGGTTTTGCAGAGTTGAAAAATCTACCTCATTTTGTATCCCTCAAAACCAGGAAAATAAAAATGTTATTCAGAACATTCATCAAGACCTCATTTATGATTTTTCAGCCAAGAAGGATTACCTAAGCTTGGGGTAATTTTAAAAGAATTAGTGTTGCCTTTTACCCCAGCCTATTGTATCACAAGCTCTTCAAGTTACCTTCATTTCTCAAAGTTAGAGAGAAATGGTCACACAAAATGAAATCCTACATCAGGCTTTGTTCCTCAAATACTGTAGTGAGGGGAAATAAATAGATGAGAAGTCTAATAACTTTTGAGAGAATAATTACAAAGAAATTATAAGTCTGGCCTATAAAAATCTGATTGTTTCTCTCTAAAACACTTTTTAGCCTCCTAGAATTGCAAGTGCTAGAAATGGTTTATGAAACTGCATCTCCAAGGAGAATATCAAATTTCTTCACATCTGGCCACAGAAGTTTATGGAAGAAGAAGGTTATGGAACTACCAGAAATCAGAGTCAAATGCCAAGGACAACTGAAGTCAAGATGGCTCTTCTCACAGATCCGAATGAATCTCACCAATGAACTTATACAACATTCAACAAAAACTGCCTTTATCATTTCTGCCCAGAATTCCAGCATCATCACAGACTGATGGACATGTTTCTCATTCTATTTTCTATATGGGCTCTTTTGTTCAGTAGCATTTGTTTGTTCCTGTCTTACCTCATATATTATTATTATTATTATTATATATTATTCTCTTTATCAACTTCAGATTCAGGCAAGAGGAAGCTCTGCCTTTGGCTGTCTGCATTGGCATGCCTGATCCTTGATTTCTCAGCCTCGCCTCCACCATCAAGGTGAAGTTCTACAGGCCAAGTGGCATTGATGCTCAGCTGGAGCCCACGTTCCACTTCTGCGCCATGCTCCCAATACCTGAGACTCCAGGAGGCCCTGTCTAAACAGGTCCACATTGACCTCCAGGTTTTTCACAGGCTTTTTATTCATATCATCTTCCCGAGAGTTGTCTGCTCCACTGCTGGCCTTAGCTTAAGCCCATGAACTGGTTAATGGGCAGCTCCTCAGAGGAGCTCTCCTCCTTTGAGGGCACATTGGACTTGCAGGCTGAGGTGTCATACAATTGACCATAAAGGAAGGGTGTGAAAAGAAGGAAGGGCAAAAAAGGAGGTGGGGGCATTTATCTCTGTGTTGCCACATTCAGAGATGGGAAAATAAGTCTGAGAATTCTGAATTTCTCAAAGTGGATGGATGAAAGTTATTTAAGAGTCCATTCTCTTGATTTATAATTTTTTAATATTTAGGTACATGTTAGGTAAGCCTCCATTTGTAATCATGGTTCTGTCCCCAAAAATACTGGGGCAAATGTGTGTGTAGAAGGTGAGGATGATTTGGAGGGCAGATAATTTTTCTATTAGTTTGTAAGTTGCCAGGTATTAGAAGCCACAACTGGACATAATGGATAGGGTTGTCCTTTTGGCACAGATTACGGGCTTGGAGCTGAATGTGGCCATAGGATAGGACGTTGGGTTTTGTCCTTCAGTTAGGACAATTTGAGTTCGATTTGTTAGAAAAAGTTTGTGCTCAGATATGTGGTGGCCACTGGAAGGACTCTGGCAATCTGATAGCTGTCTCCTCCCCTCCCCCCCTTCCATTCCCTTCTTTCTGGGCACATGGCTGCACAGCTGTGAACTACCTTTCTCATTCCCACATTTACATCTATATTTGCTTCTGTACACACATTCTCATCAATTAAATATTAACTGAAATAAGAAGTATTTAAAAAGTCTTACCCTGTTCCTCCTCTCTCTCTCCTGCCTAGGGACTGAAATGTTGATGTGGCAGAAGTTCATCGTGAACCATGCTGAGGAAGGCAACATCTGTGAGGATGGTGGAGAATTACATGGGCAGAAAATGAATCCATAGAAGAAAAATCACAGAGCAAAGCCTCACCTGCTTAGGCTGTTTGGACTTTTAAATTGTTCCATGTGCAAAAGTCAAACTTAAGACATGGTCTTTTGTTTGCTTGCTTGTTTTCCAGCAGTTTAGTCTTTATCCTATTAAAACCACTTAGAAAATATGGGTTGATTGCTATTCTTTTAAAGGGAATGGCTAAACAGAATTGTAATGGTAAAAAAGAAAAGTCTGCTTATTCTTCTTTAATTAGATTGAAGAAGAGAGAGATGGATTGTGTGGAAAAGAGTAACTTACAACATTGTCTTTTTGTAACACAGTTTCTCACATGCTTAAGAAGTATGATATTAATCACAGTTCTAAGAAGAGGCAGGCTTACATTGTCATATGAGGTCTTACATGGATATTTCCTCCAACTGTCAGAAAAATATTATATACATGTAATAGTGTATACAGCACAGGGTATATACATAAAATAGCAAGTATAGATTATACTCTAGATTGATTATATGGTAAAAAGTATATAAAGTATATTCTTTATATACTCTTGTATATAGAGTAGGGTAGATCGAGTAATACTATACATTACTCTCCATGTGCTCACAAACAGATATATTCATATATTACTTTCTACACATTCATGGAGAGTATTTGTTTTCTGAAACTATTAGAAGATTGAATTTTCACAAGTCACAAATAACAGAACTTTCAAGGTGTTCTAAAATTAGATAGAAAATAGTTACTTATAAGAAATCATCCAGAAATGCATCATTAACTCTCTGAAGGTGTAAATAAATCTGACATTTGCCAGAAGCTAATGAGATACATGCTTGCTGTCTAACTTGTCAAGCATTCTTTTTTGGAAATCTTAAAAAGAGAAGCCTTCTAAATCTGAGTCATTAATGTGAGACCAAGTCAAAACATACCAAAAATCAAAACCAGGTTCCTATTCTCTAATGGTATTTCATATGGAAAAGCAAGGTCTCCAATGTTGGCTATATTTGCTTCAGAATCCTCATACTGTGAATTACTGGGTTGACATCATGCTAAAAACTTAGGAGTCAGAACTAACTGTACTGTGGTCTCAGCTACCGGCAATGCAGTAAATATACTTGCCCTTTCTTTTTCCCTCACATTTTCCCCCAGTTTATTCTGTAATCTGTCTCTTTTTAGAAAGCAAAACCCAATATCTCAATTATCAGCTTAGATTTAGACCACTTACATCCTAACGCCTGATAAAATAGTTTGGTCTTTACCTCTCGTAACCAAAGTGGATGGTTTCTGGATTCAACTCCATCTCAGATCTCTTCCTTTAAGGAAATATACTGAATTTTGGTATGTGTGCAGAAAATGATACTGTTTTCACTACTTCAACTCAGAAGGTCAAAGAGAAGAGTATTACAAATGATGGACTACATATCTATCACAGCGTGGTGATGAAGGAACATGAAATGTTATTGACAAATATGAGTCCAAAGGAATATCAGCAAAAAATAATGTGACAATGACATTATAAAATTGCTGTTCACAATCACTGGTGCCTCATTTTGTCTCAGAATTTTGGCTTGTTTATCACCTCCATTATGTATCTGTTTTCCACTTCAGTTATTTTTAATAATTACAAATTACAAATTTACTTACAATTTCCTTCTTTCTTTATGTTTAGTCTTTTTCTTGCTATTTAAATCAGATTTCTATTTCATTTCTATTTTAGCCTGTTTTTTAAATGTAATCACTTAAGTGCAAATAAAATTTTCTTTTTTATAGAAGCTTTTAAAAGTATAAATATTCTTCTAAGTACCATTTGGGTGGCATCCCATAATCTACATCAGGATTATTTGCATTATTATTCAGTATGAAGTAATTTTGCATTTTTATTAATATGGAAATATTACATACTAGGATTTATTTCTCCCATAGTTTTTTTAAGTTCCATGTTATTTTATTGTTATTTTTCTTGTTATGCAGATTTCATGTTCATTACATGATTTTCTTAATATCTTCTATTTTTACCCTTTAAGTGGCTATTATTGAAATTATCATATCTATTTCACTAAAGGTTTAAAATGAATACATTTATCCACCCTCTTTGGAAACAAATAAATATCCTCACAATACTATATCTAAGAATTTCCCTCTCCTGTCTCTCACTAACATATATTATTATTATATATTATTGTCCATTCTTTTGATTTCATCTTATAGTTACCAATAATGGGGACGTTTCACTTTTACAGTTTCAACATGTGTTTTGATTTATCCACGCACTTATAGAACGTTTTTGGTCACAGACCACACATTTTGAATCCTTTTTGTGGGATAATTTTCTTTCTTTCTGAATTACATATAAAAAATATATTAGAAAGAATTAATGGATGGCATAGTTACTGTGTTTTATGGATTTTTTTTGAAAATGCTCTTATTTTAGTATCATTCTGGAGTGAGGGTAAAGACAATTAACTCATCTGTGTCCAACGTAGATTTAATTCTGTGCCTACAATACTTTAAATTTGCATAAAGCTAACTGGGCCTCATAAATTTATATACCTCCTTACATCTGATTTTAATATAATTTACAACCTGAAATTACTTTTAACCATAGTTGGTTTTTTTTTTTTTTTTTTTAAAGAAGAGCTGCACATTTTAGTGGCTTATTTCATGGCTCTCGTGCTGAAGAAATTGTTTGAACTGACAAAATGTGGAAGACAGTGAATATATGGTTTGCAGTGACTGTTGTTTATATTTAAACACTTGTCAATGGCGATGCGGGGCATTTAGTATTAAGAATGCAAACCAGACACATAGATGTGAGGGAGGCGTAAGGACACAATGTAACGTATTAACTTCTCTCTTGCCACTTACTTGAGTTTTAGAAATTGCAGGAGTAATGATCCTACTACAGAAGTTGTTGTAAATGACCAGCTATATCCATGTTAAAGTATTAATAAATTAAGAATAAAAATACATGTCTTCAAAAGTGTATCTAAAGAAATATAAGAAGAGTTCCATGGGAGTATGGCGTGATGAAGTCCCAGGTTATTCACTCAGGACTCACGAACTATTTCATTGGAGCACTTGGGGTCACTGACACAACCCAAAAGAAGCAAAGTGTTTCTTGCTTTGTTTATAGATGGATAGCACTTGGATTTTTGTTCATTTTTTAAATAATGGTGCAGATTATGGTTTTACTTCAGTATTTTTGCCAATAAAATCTTTACAATTTAACCCACAATTTTAATCATGTTGAAGTCCTGTTTCATTGATCGTAATAATTTTCCTTAAAGATACTTAACTGCTCAATATACATTTCTATTAGTGAATTTATTCTGAAACTTTATTTCCAATCAAAACTGGATATACTAGGAGGCAATTTAAAGACTTGAAATGCAATTTTAAGCTTAACTCTCTGTGAGTGAATTCATTCATTGCTAATAATAAAACGACTACTTTATAAAGCTAAATTACTTCAGTGAGCTTATATGAAGCGTTGGACACATAATAGGTCAATAGAGACTCATTATTTGCAGCAGATCTTTTCCAGACCATCATTGGATGTCTGAATACTGTATATACTATGCTTTTTTTCCTACATATACATACCTATGATAAAGTTTAATTTATAAGGTAAGCACAGTAAAATATTAGGAACAATAGGTAATAAAACAGGACAATCATAATAATATATTATGATAAAAATTATGGGGTCTGTCTCTCTATTGTATTTTATTCACCCTTCTTCTGGTAAAGATGTGAGATGATGAAATGGCTACATAATGAGGTGAAGTGAGGTGAATGACATAGGCATTGTGACCTGGCGTTAGGTTACTATTGACCTTCTGATGGTTCATCATAAGGAGGATTATCTGCTTCTAGATTGCAGTTGCCTGCGGGCAGCTGATTTAGTGGAAAAACAAAACCATGGATAAGAAGGTACTACGGTATGTAAGATTTGTTCACAACCCCCTGCCTTTGTACTCACTAATTTACCAAGACCTGATTTATTAATTTACTCGTAGGCCTAAATTCTTGGGATCCCAACCAACCTCTAAGATGTCTTGTGGCAGCTGGGTTTCCCCCTAGGATAATATTTATGAAAAGAGGGGTGCCTGGCTGTCTCAGTTGTGATGCTTTTATCTTGGGGTTAGAAGTTTGAGCCCCACATTGGGGATAGAATTTACTTAAATATTAACTACTTGTTAAGCACTCAAAAGAGTTTTAATTATTTAATCAAACCACAAATGTTGATCCTCTATGAGGTAAAAGACTCACTGATCTCAAGGAACACACAACACAGTGAAGATGCGGGGTGAGTGTTCCACACATCATGTGATCCAGAGTAATACAATATGGTAAAGACCCAGGCGAGCCTAATCACGAGGCTCTAGGAAAATTGCAGGTACTTCCAGGAAGGCTCTTCAGATAGACAAAATCATAGGAAATCATTATTTTAAATGGTATAATTGTTTCTGTGGCTAGAAGCTGATAAGGGAGATTCAGAAGTTCTGTTTTACAGCTTTTTCTATTCCTTACTTGTTCCAAGAAATGAGCATGTAATCTGGTGTTTTAGCTAGCATATTTTCCTCATGATTATTTATTTATGATAGCTTCTCACGCCAAAAATCCAAACCAAACCAAACAAATAAATAAATAAAACAAAAAATAAAACAAAACACTTACACACCAAAACAAAGCAAAACAAAAACTTGTTATTCTTTGGTCAAGAAACTGAATATGTGCGAATGGGAAGAAATATTTGAATCTTCCATTTTTCCTTCCTTGTCCCTAGGCTTGGACAAAATAATAATAACAATTTTACTCTAAGGCTCCATCTTACAGTTAGGCTCCAGTTCACTGAGAGAAACACAATCTTGTTAGAGAATGGGGGGGGGGACCATACTCTGAATCTAAAGCATGAATCAATAATGACAGCCAAGGTATCTGGAGAGAGGAGCGAAGCAGAAAATGTGAGCCGCTGGCTGGGAAAAGGACACGAAAGGAAGAGGCTGGAGCCCTAGGTGGCAGTTTTATGCAATATGAAATTGTTCTGGCTCGGAATTCAGAGTCTAGGGAAAAATAACCCAACCTCCTGAAATGTGCTCTAAGGCTCAGGTATCCCAGGAATCACATATAAAAAGAGGATGTAAGATAAAACTTCACGATTCTAGTTTGCAGGATATATACGAAAACTAGAGATTGTATGCCTTTTAGCTTCTTGGTTTTCTTCCTCTTTTTTCTTCTACTCTTCCTTCTCCTTTTTTTCTTCAATGACTGAATCACAACACAAGGATCTGGAAGGAGCTTGTGCCAATCACAGTGTGTTCAATATTCTTAGTGACTTGGTGGTTGCATTTGGATTGTCTAATCTAAAACAAGTGATTCCCAAGAAAAGAAAAATTAGGTTAATCAACTTTCATGGATAAACAGTAGTTAACAATCAGATCAAACAAAGAACCAAATTCTATAGCTGGCAGGTTAAACACATAAAGAAGAGGATTTTAATGTTTTATTTTTACACTTGAAAATGCTGTGCTGCTTCCAGTAATTCAATGAAATCCAAATAGAAATTCTTTCAAGAAAAGTAAATACAACTTTTTTATCAAGTGCCAATTTTCTGTTTAACGATAAGCAAAATGGAAGGCATCCATTTTAAAACTGTTGGCATAGGAAAAAGTATCCCTTCTCTTTTTTTTAAAAAGTCAGACTTATTAACTTACAAGTAGGAGTCATTTTTTAGTATATTATAATAAAATAGGTTTTCAAGAATAAATTAGGTTATTGATTTACCCAACAAAAGAAAAATTCCCCATTTAAAGCTTATACCATTCAGGTAGAGTGTATACTACCTTTCAATAGATTATACACTGAGATGATGTGACATTTCAGATCATCAAATCACATACAAAAATCTGATATGTTCCACAATATCACATTTTAATTATAATTTCAAAGACAGAAGTATTCACGAGGCACCAGGTGAAGCAGCAATATGTCTAGACTATAGACCTAGTTTCCCATTTTTAAACTACCTCATTAGAAAATACTGAGTTCCAGACATATTATATGAGTTTTTTAAGTGATATATGTCATCATCAATTACATAATAAGTAATTATTTTCGTAATGGGACATATCCAGCTTATATGTCAATAGCTTCTGTGACATATTCCAGGGAGTTATGCACCAACCCCAACAATGGATTGATTATAGGTTTGCATGTAATTCATTAACAGTCCTAGCCAAACCAGACACATTCTGCTAATAAACTCCATCAATGAATTTGTTAAATATTTGTCATTAGCATATTTTTAAAGTTTATTTATTCTGAGAGAGAGAGCGCACACATGTCAAAGTTGGGTAGGGCCAGAAAGAGAAGGAGATTGATCCAATTAAGCCCTGCACTGACAACAGAGTCCTTCGCAGACTTGAACTCACAAACGGAATCTTGAGATCATGACCTGCGGGAGGTCTGAGCCATCCAGGCTCCCCTCACTAGCATATTTTCAAAGATATTTGACCAGAATAAATTGTAGATCTCTGAGTAATTCTTTTCTTCTCAGTACACCCTCTGACTTCTGCCAATCTATCCTTGACATACACATCTCATTTATCTTTTTATGATTTGTCTTAAAATAGTCTCTGCAGAAGAATGAAACTAGATCATTTTCTCACACCATACACAAAAATAAACTCAAATGGATAAAGGACCTGAATGTGAGACAGGAAACTATCAACACCCTACAGGAGAATGCAGGAAACAACCTCCTTGACCTCCACCGCAGCAACTTCTTACCTGACACATCCCCAAAAGCAAGGGAATCAAGAGCAAAAATAAACGATTGGGACCTCATCAAGATTAAAAGCTTCTACAAAGCTTTTTTTTTTCCTTTAAAGCAAAGGAAACAACCCAGAAAACTAATAGGCAACCAACGGAATGGGAAAAGATAGTTGCAAATGACATATCAGATAAAGGGTTAATATCCAAATTCTATAAGGAACTCCCCAAACTCCACACCCGAAAAACAAACAACCCAGTGAAGAAATGGGCAGAAGATATGAACAGACACTTCTCCAAAGAGGACATCCAGATGGCCAACAGACACATGAAACGATGCTCAGCATCCCTCCTCATCAGGGAAATACAAATCAAAACCACACTGAGATACCACCTCACGCCAGTCAGAGTGGCTAAAATGAGCCAATCAGAGAACTCTAGATGCTGGCGAGGATGTGGAGAAACGGGCACCCTCCTACACTGTTGGTGGGAATGTAAACTGGTACAGCCCCTCTGGAAAACAGTGTGGAGGTTCCTCAGGAAACTAACAATAGAACTCCCCTAGGACCCAGCAATAGCACTGCTAGGAATTACCCAAGGGATACAGAAATGCTGAGGCATAGGAGCACATGTACCCCAATGTTCACAGCAGCACTCTCCACAATAGCTAAAACATGGAAAGAGCCTAAGTGTCCATCAATGGACGAATGGGTCAAGAAGATGTGGTTTATCTATACCATGGAATACTACATGGCAGTGAGAAAGAATGAAATCGGGCCATGTGTAGCAACATGGATGTACCTTGAGGGTGTTATGCTGAGCGAAGTAAGTCAGGCAGAGAAGGACAAATATTATATGTTTGCACGTATAGGAGGATTAGGAGGAACGTAACAGAGGACCATGGGGGAGAAGAAGGGCAGAAATGGTGGGGGAAAGGGAGAGAGGCAAACCATGAGAGACTCTTGAATGCTGAGAACAAACTGAGGACTCATAGTGTGTAGGGGGGGAGGGGAGAGATGGGCATGGAGGAGGGCACTTGTGGGGATGAGCACCGGGTGTTATATGGAAACCAACTTGACAATAAACTATTTGTAAAAGATAAATAAATAAATAAATAAATGAAATGAGTTGCTACATCAAAAAAACAAAAAACAAAAAACAAAAACAAACCCAGTCTCTGCAATTTTGCATTCAAAAGAATAAGCCTCTTTTTTTTTAATGATCCTTGATTTTATTTATTTATTTAATTTTTTTTTTACAAATAGTTTATTGTCTAATTAGTTTCCACATAACACCCAGTGCTCATCCCCACTAGTGCCCTCCTCCATGCCCATCCCCCCTACCCCCCACATCCATCAGTCCTCAGTTTTTGTCAGCAAAAAGAATAAGCCTCTTAACATCCCAATGACCATCTGGATTTGAAGTATAAATGGGCATCATGAATTACTGCTACTAAGAATGTTGATGGCAGCTATAGTATTTCTGAGGTCTTTTAACAGTTTATTTCAAGTTCAATTACTTTGTTTTCATTATCCAAAATTGTTTGAACATTTGTAAGATTGTACTAAGCTATGCAACTTTTCTATATTAAATTTTTTTTTGTGGCCAATAATTCTCATAGGTAGATATTAATTAGAAGTTTCAAATGAGCTTCCAGAAATCTTTTTCATCCTATGAATCATTGTGTATATAAATTTTATTTTCATTTAATTCTAGCGTTGAACATTAACCCTTTTGTTATAATACATACATATTGCAATATGATCTAAAATATTATTTCATACATTAAACTTCAGTTAAAATTACAATATGATTCTTATTTCTTCCCAGCAGAAATGACCTTTAGCCATTAATTACACATTCTCCAAGACTGGGTGGAAACTAGATGTCATTGATGAGTAATTCTACATTGTAATAGCTTGTGAGCATATCCATGTTCCAGATATCTAGAACACGCGTTTATAGACAGTGAATTCATCTGATACATTATCACTACTCATCAATTTTTTTTAAATAATAACATGGAGTTATTCCTTTCTCTGCCTAATGCCAACCAGCTGTTCCATAGAGAAGTTGAATTCTCTTTTTAATTTGTGTTGTCAGTGCCACCTGATAATAAAGATAACTGTCCAGAAAGGTCCTGCTCTGACATTGTGGTGTTCCCATAAATGATCACGTCCTCTACCTGTTAGCAATTCTAACCTTTAAAGGCATTTTGTTCCATACTATTTACAATATCAGTAGTCCTTCCTGGGTGAGGGTTTGAGCACATTTCTAACACTATCGATGGCTGTGATGTACCATAAATTTAGTAATCCCATTAGTTTCTTTACCCAAGGCCTACAGATGAGAGCTTAATGGTAGCTGTAGTCAGTAGTAAGTAGTCAGTCTTTTTTTTTTTTTTTAATATTTTATTTCTGAGGGAGAGAGAGAGAGAGAGACAGCATGAGCAGAGGAGGGTCAGAGAGAGAGGGAGATACAGAATTTGAAACAGGCTCCAGGCTCTGAGCTGGCTGTCAGCACGAGCCTGACACGGGGTTCGAACCCATAAACCATGAGATCATGACCTGAGCCGAAGTCAGACGCTTAACCGACTGAGCCACCCAGGCACCCCCAGTCTTACTAATCCAGGTAGTTAAGATCACGCAGTGTGGTGGTGGGAGCAGGGCTGCTGATTTTCTCTGAATCATTTGCTGGAATTTTTAGTTGTAAATGTTTCTAAAGAATTAGAATTTTACTCTATTTGCAACAAATATATTTGCAAACAAAATTTCTTGGATGCTAGTAGAAAAGAGGCTCCTTGGTCAGACAAAGGGAAGTTTATTATTCTCAGCAATTTATTCCCTGAGCCCAAGTTCCTACAGTGATAGAAGGACAGCCAGATGACACATTTCCTTGCCAAGGAGTTTGTTTTAGAGAAGAGGAGCTCTTATCGTTGGGAATCAGAATATTTTATTACGAATGTAAGCATCCCTAACCTTTGCCCCAAAGGGTTACATTATCTCTATCTCCAAGGCTATAAGCGAATGTTCCCCCTGATTACTGAGGGAAATGCTACCTTTCAAGACAGTTCACTCTACAAATGTTCTTGAATAGCCTCTGCAGAGCAAGAAAGCTCTTGGTTCCTTACTTGTAAAACATGCAGACATGAGAGAGGTCAGTGTAGAATTTTCTCTCCCAAACTTCCCTTTTGTTGCTATACTGTCTTGGCTTCTGGAGAATTTTCCAGGAGTATATCAGTTTTTGGCTGCTTTAATTTATATGGCAGAGATGGAACAAAATCATTTCAGTTTGTCCAATAAAGCATTTAATTAAGTCTACTACCAAGAGGTCTCCAAAAAGCAGATCACCCTGCATTATTGACTTCAATCTTGCATTCAGAGATCTCAGACCAAATTAGTGAACAAATCCCCTTTTAGATCATATGGGTTTATCTTAGAAAGCCAGATACCTTTCTCCCTGTTTCTGTTGACCTTACCACGGGGCTGAAGGCATTAATCTACTTACAGCAATATATATTAACAATTGGAGAGATTCTGCCTTGCCTTGATAGTGAGGAAGTCTAAGACAGTTCTTTCTTCCATGACAATCTTATAAACTAAGCTGATTATGAGCTAACTATTCTCATGGCCAAAGCGGTGTCATTTATCATTTCATTTAAAGTCAGAAGTAAAACTCTACTTGGATGACTTCTGTTGTAAAGATAGGGGCACAGCAGTAAATCAGTAATCTCTATACAAAACTCTCACAATTAACCAAGGGTAGCCCTTGTAAAGATCTTGGCAATCATCTGTGGGCTACATGATCTATTAATGGTGTTTCTTTCAACAACTGAATCTCTCCTGTGATCATCCCTAAGGAGTAAGTCATCATGCTTCAGGGAAGGGTGTGGGAGAAGTTAGTACTTGGCGTCCATAACAGAGGTACAATCCAAAGCCACACATAATACCCCAGGAAAGAAGCTGGAGATTCCCAGGTGAAACCTGTATATGTTGAGATCACAGCTCAAGGCAGTCTTCAACTTAGCCTTCTAGCTAGCAGGTTAAGTCTTAGAGTCCCAGTTGGGTTAGAACAGATTCTAATCCTTGTTTATTATGGGTCTGCTGAGTGCTGTCAGTCCAACTTGTTTTGCTTATTCATTCCACCGGTAGGTCCCATTCCATCTGATTTCCAAGAAGTCAATGTGATTTTCAATACACTTTCATTGGTTAAATGAGCAGTTTTTTGCTCTGAGAACAAAATAGAAAGTTCAGACCGTAACGGGGGCAGGGAGTTTTGTGGCCGGCCCTATAAGTGGTCCCACGGGAAGTTAAGCAATTTGCTTGTGTATATGGTGATCCCTTTTGCCAACTTTGCCTTATTAGAAGTTTCTCACTATACTACTACTTTTCAAGGAAACTTTTTTTAAAGTTTATTTTGAGAAAGATAGAAAGAGCAAGTGGGGGAAGAACAGTGAAGGAAGGAGACAAAATCCCAAGCAGTCTCCACACTGTCAGTGCAGAGTCTGATGCAGGACTCGATCTCAGAAACTGTGACATCATGACCTGAGCCAAAATCAAGAGTTGAATGCTTACCCGAATGAGTCACCCAGGAGCCCTACAAAGAAAATTTTTGATATGCTTTCTCCCTGATTTAATACCACTCTAAGGCCACATAAAATATGATTAGTATTTATGGCCTTATAATTATCTGATGTCTTTGCCCAATGAGAGCAAATTTGACCACGTCTAGTAACAAACTGCCCATAGTCTTTCAAATGGACTACCATTAGCTATATCATTCAGCTTATGGTATAAAACTATCAAGTTAACATACTGGCCAGAAAACTGTCAAAAAAACGGTTCATGGGAATAAAAACATTTGTTATAACCGTTTGCTTAATCAGAGCAGTGAGCCTGGACTCAAGCCAACTAATCTATTCAAAATATTGAAAATTATTCCAATCCCAATTACTCTCATTGGATTTGTAGGCAAAATTGAGTTTTGCTATACAATTTTCTAGTTATATATGGAAGCCCTTTCAATCTGTTGGTGGTGGTCCTGAACCTCTTCCCACTCTGCCATTGCATCTCTATTACTTGTGAGATGAAAGCAAAGTAAGATAAGTTCCACAATGATTCCTGTGAATCATATTTAGCAATTCGACTATGTATTATCTCAGATGTGCCCCAGATTTCCTTTAAGAATCATACAATATAATAGCTAATGCATTTTGGGGAGCAAGAAGAAGAAAGGAATGGGAAAATAATGAGAACTTGAAGCCAAGATGACTTCCTTCTCATCTTTCATAGAAAATGGTAAGAGCTGTGGAGCAAATTGTGAGTGACAAGTCTTATCAATGGAATTTGGAGGAAACAGATCTACGAGAAATGGTAAGTAGATAAATATGCAGCACATAACAAAAGGGAGATTCAGAAAAAAAAAAAAATATTTCCTCTGGCTGTCCTTAGTAGAACTGGTAAAAACCAGATCCCTAAGAGATATGAGTAATAGAACAAAAACATATGTTATATCCCCGTGAGCAGATGTTATATTTACTCAAAAAGTAACTCAGTTATGACCACTGATTACTTTTTTAAATTATTCAGGTAATTGGGGATCAAGGACATGTGCTCACTGGATCTTGAATGTATTCTGTTAAATAGTTAGGACACTTCAGAGGAATACTTGCAGAAGCTTGTTGAACAATTATTAAGATAGATTCTTAGGATTAATGATCATGGAATACCATTGATAATTCTAGATACTGCTAAATGAGTTAGGTTACTTGTCTTGAGATTTGACCTCTACGTAGCTACAGTTTTTTGAGAACAGATGCTTTCTGGTTGAATGACAGCTGATTAGCTATCCTGAGGGAACACAGGGAATTGGCAGACTTATTTTCAAAGGGGTAACAGGCGCACACTCTTATCGTCTTACAAATGAAACTTACCTTCCAAAGTACAGATGTCCCAAGACTGCCTTTGTGATGGCCACATGGGCACATCTAAATCTATGTTATTGAAGGAGACTGTTTCAAATGCTGTGATAAGGACTCCACAGTCTTAGGATATTTATGTACCTTTGTTATAAGAATGACATTTTCAGGAAGTAGTAACTAACTACTAAGAATCTAGTAGTAACTACTACTACTAGGGACCTAACTGACCCTAGTACTACCATGAGGCTGACAGATAGAAACAAGATTCAGGGAATTTAAAGAAAAAGGTTAAAAAAAAAAAAAAAAGACATCTCACAGGATTTCTACTGAGGACTTGAAAGCCCACTATCAAAATTTGTAGGATAGAGTGGTCACACTGATACCATACCACATTAAAAAATACCAAGACTATTTTTTAAAAAAGTATCAGAATCTAGATAAAACAAAATATAATTAAGAGAATCATAATTTAGAGCAGAAATACTTTAACAGTGGCTAAATTTATCCCCCTAGTTAAAATCATAGTATTTGAAACAAATTGACTGAAGGGTCAAAATCTGTTCTTCCAACCTTAATGTGACATCATAGGCTAAATTCAAAGATTTAGGTCAAATATCCTTACAAACCTTGGAGCAAGTATTAGACACAACTACTTAGCTTTGCTAAATCTTGGTGCTCAATATATAGGAAGATCTATTTGTGAGCAACAGGGATGGTCTGAGTTTGAAACTAGAAGTTTATGCAGTTATAGAGTTCAAGAGATTCCAGAGTAGGTCAAGTTTTTAATTAGAAAGTGTGACTAGAGATATTGGTATGTATGCCCATTGCCTTTATCTGAGTTTATAACTGCAATTAATATTACATCAAATTGGAGCATGATGTCCCAGTCATTTTCATGGGAGATAATTGATCAAATCTGTCCACCACCTAGTTTCAAATTAGCCATGCTATTAGGAATCTTTGCAATTGTTCAAGTCATCTTCAGTAGCAATGGCTAAATAATACAGAATTCCAGAAAAGATTCTTCATTATTAGAAGTTGTTTTTGTGTTCTAAGAACTCCAGTAAGTATCATCCATAAATGTTTTATTTTTTTAAATATTTGGGTGTGTCTTCAGCAAGAATTTCTTAAAATTATAGAAATCTTGCGTTTTTATAGATGGGTTATTTATTTTGGAGTAAAGGGCAATTGAGGTCATGTCTATGTATGTGATATAATCTAATCATGGAGAAGTCTCCAATATAATAACATAAATTCTGTGAATATTAGCTAAAGAAGGGGAGAACACCAGCAGTTGTAGCAGTTTACTTATCAATAGGGTAAATATACATGTATATACACATACATATTTTGTCATTTACTATTTATAGCTATGCTAGTAGGTGTGTCATTACTCTTAAAATCCAGGTGAATAAGTTGATCTTATGAGGTAGATTGACCTTAGAAAGTAAACCCTAAATTTTCTAAGTAGAAGCCTAGAATCAAAATTTTCCATCCAGTGGTCTTTTCTGTAGCATGATGCTAAGAAGTGAAAATATGAAATGAGTCGAATAGGTAAAAGGAATTCAAATATCAAAATAAATTTTAAAAATTTCAAGTTTATATATTGGAAACAAGGCATCCTATAAACTTCCAGTAGATTACAATCTGGAAGTGTTCAAATGGTAGCATAGATAATCAATATTTTTTTCATAATTATACAGAAAACAAAATTTCACAGTATATACGATACGAAGCTTTTAAATGATAAGAATAGCAAATACCATAGCTATTCTCTCTGAAACTAAAATGACACTTCAAAGATCACACTAACAGCAAATACTTTTATGTGGTCATGAAATATATTTGTGTGTTTTGTATGCCCCCAACTTTCTGACAGACTTGGCTCATTTTCAAACCTGCCACTCAAACTCATATGGATGTAAAAAATGTTTAACCTATATTTAATTTCCCCTGGTTGTGGCCATGTAAAACTTTTCAAATTAAGGAGCAGTAACCATTGTGATTCCATGCTGATTCAGAAATTTTCTATTTTTTTAAAAGAAAATGTCAAGTTACTTTGCAAGATCCATTTTCATTTATTCATGACTATAGGACCTCCTTCTGCTTTGAAAATTCTTAGGGCTGGCATAGCATAAGCATAGGTGGAAAAAGAATATCCATTTCTTATGGACAGAAAGGATCTTTTACGGATCTTTTGTTGGTGTACAGATCCAACATCCTCCAGGGAAAGTCACAAATCCCAGTAATGTCCCTCTGTGTACAATTTTCCATTTGATGCTCAGACTTAACTGACAGATGTGTAAAATCACAAAGAATTGAATGACTCCCTACTGACTTCACAGCTGTATTGTAGAAGCTGGAGAGTGTGAATTACTGCAGGGACGGTCAGCAAGAAGCCACACAGCATTGCCCATTTTCATGCATAAGACACTCATTTGTAAATATGAGCTTGGATTTATGCATATAACACAACTTTTTTTCATGAAATGTAATTTTAAGATATAATCTTTAGTTTAGAAAACTGGTCATAAAATTTTTAGTGGTTATGCTATGACGATTATGGAATTGAAAAGCAGCAAATTAACATAAGTATGCTTTTTTCATTGCTTTCAGATTTTATTCTCTTAATTGCTTATGCTTCTTTTTTATAAAACTCCACATATTCATTTTGAAATTAAATGGTGTATGACTTTTGTTTGAATTACACCAATAATTTATTTTGTGTATGTTTTAAAATTCCTGTTTATTCAAAACTGCAAATGACCAATAACTGAAATGAATCCAGAATTAAAAGTGGTTGGCAACCTTCAGAATTTTCCCTTATAACTTAAGTGAACTCTGGAAATCCTACATACCAGTTTTTCTTCCTGTCCTCCGAATATGTATCTGAAGGTTGCAAATGGGTTCCTTTCCTATTGTGTTTATAATTTGGGGAGAAAAATTAGGGAAAATGACCCTGTTGCTCTTACTACTTCATAAAGCAGGCTAAGTAGTGTTAGTATTTTGCTTTAATAACAGTTTTTGTATGCATTAATAAAACATGATTCAATGAATACCATATTTATCAGTTTGATTAGCTATTCCATAAAAAAGATCAAACGGTGGTAAAAAGAAAGAAGCAGATTTTTTTCCACTCCCAGAAATGTCTCAAGAAGGTGAGGGTCTTAGCTTTATAACTCAAGGAAAGAAAGTTCAGATGGCCAAAATGGGGCTCCTTGCCAATTTCCCTCAACCTGTTGTTCTGCGAAACCATGTGCTCTATTAACTGTGGTTGAGACTGCTTGTTGACTACCCTAAATTATTTTCTCCCTCTTTTCCTTTATAATGCCCCTCCTTTTAAAAACGGTAAATGACTACCTGGTGTGTAGACAGATTTTTCAGTCTTTTTCTCTTGACAGTGTAACCATGTAGCCAAGTTCTAATCACTGGGATAGATGGAAGTGTCATGTGCTCATTAAAAACATTTGGTATCACACATGACCCCTTGGTTGTTTCCCTTTTTCCACCTATTCCCTGGCATGCAAATGAAATAATAGAATCCTTAGCAGCCATCCTAGATCATGATAATCAAGCTCAGAGATGTCAAGTTGATGAACTGGAAGGAACTTACATTCTTGAGTGCTGAGGAACTTCTGTCAATCTCTGCCTTTCAGTTACATGAGAGAAAAATATCTTCTATTTTATTAAAACTTACTTTGGATTTCACTCTTAACCCTAATGAAGTCATCATCTAAGGATGCAGTCATCTTTTGGGAAAGAAACATACTAAAGGAGCCCTGCTCTCACCTTCATAAAATTGCTCCCTGTGGCCCCAAAATGCTCTGGATACTTGTTGTGCAAACTTCATTTTGCCCTCAAAATGGTCTCCAAATGGTCATAGTAGAATCTATTTAAAACCAAGAACACACAACCACCATAAGAGGTTGTAAAATGACCATAATGAACCATATAAAATATCATGAAATAATGAAAACAACATAAAAATATGCTTTAAATTCCACAAAATACTAAAGTATAAAAGTCTGCCCTTATAAAATTTTTAATCCTGGTTTTACTAAGATTGATGCCCAGTTTCTTCTGCAATAGATGTGTTTATGTTTAGTTCTTATGGAAAAGAAATAACCCCATTATTATATCCAAAATGTCAATTAATGCATTGCCATTTTGATTATTTGTTGCAACATGTTTTAATGCTTTTGAGAACATTAACAACATAAAAATTTTAGAAAATCCCAAACACATTTTTAATCCATATGATACTGATTTAAAAAAGCATTCCTATACCATGTAAGTATTAGAATTTATATTCCACTCTTATTCACAGTCAGCCAGACCCTTAGCATGGCCTTAATGCTCTCCCCAAGGAAAGAGAATAGAAAACAAAAGAAAGAAAATAGAACATGTCAGGTTCAAATTTGTCAGTATGCAAAATACTCTATGTCAATAATGAGAAAATGAAAAGTGATGTCATTAATAATAATTAAATAATTACATCTAGCACAGCTAAGATTTATAGTTACTCTGAATGATATCTACCTCCCGAAACAAATCTGTGAGATTATATTCAATTATTCATTCATCAAATAATGATTTTAATGCGACTATATGCTTTGAATAGCTCTAGGTAGGTATGAAATGATGACCAAGCCAGACAAGGTAAATATGTTTAGTAAATTTCATAATGGTGGGAGGAGGAAAAAAATGGCATGCAACAATTAAAAATAATTTTAGATAATGGTTGTTGCACCAACAAAGTTATACATGTTTACATTGACAGAATGAACATGGAAAGATAGACAGGAGAGATGTAATTTAAGGTAAAGCCTTCATAATGAGAAGGAACCATTCAAATCAAAATGGTAGAAAAGATTAAACTAGTTATATAGAACAGATAATGCAAATTTATTGAACCAGGAATGAGTTTTCTCTGTTCAAATAATGGACAAAATTGGGGAAAAATTAACAAGTTCAGAGAAATCTACTGAAGTCAGTTTATTGTGGGCTTTTTGTTTACAATAGCAAATTAAATATACTGACTACTCTCCCATTCAAAGTAAATTGCTCCCCTGTAAATACCTGGAAAAAACGAACAAATTCATAAAACCTTAGACATAAAGGGTATCATCAGTTGGCCAAAAATCTTGATTCATGTGTAAAGGACAAAAAGTAGATGTTTTCATACCCAGAGTCCACAGCAAAAATTGACATTGTTCCCAGAACAGCTCATGTAGTTTCTGAAATCAAAGTTCCTAGGTAGGAAATGTAGAAAATTTAGTAGAGAGCAAATTATCAGGCACATCTCTCAGAGTCAATAAATGAAAGACACCAGCATTATAGAGAAAGGATTCAAGTTCTTTAAGGGACTTGGTTATTATACACAGTGAAAATCCCAATCAAGGAGCAAGCCACCTGGGTTTCAATGGGTCCTTCCAGAAATTAAAACCCTTGTCAAGGTAGTGGTCTCTGATTTTGGTTACCACTTTTGCTTAAAACAAATAAACAGTCACACACACACACACACACACACACACACACACCTGCTCTCTATTTTTTTTTTAATGTTTTTATTTATTTCTGAGAAAGAGAGAGACAGCGTGAGCAGGGGAGGTCAGAGAGAAAGGGAGACACAGAATCTGAAACAGACTCCAGGCTCTGAGCTAGCTGTCAGCATAAATCCTGACACGGGACTTGAACCCACAAACTGTGAGATCATGACCCGAGCCGAAGTAGGACGCTCAACTGACTGAGCCACCCAGGCGCCCCAGTGCTCTCTAACTCTTCAATAAACTCCCTCTGGCTTTGTGCCTGAACAGAAGATGTGCTAAGGACACTAGTCAATCACTAAGGGATAACAGGTAGGATGAACTGGAGCTCAAGATAGCCCATGGTCAGTTTCCTGGGAATGCATTTACCCAGAGATTCATGCTTCAAGTCTAACTATCAACAGTATATGTTGCAAAGATTCATACAGATAATAATTTTTAAAAAGCATACAAAATACCGGTGATGTGTTTTAAACATCATACTACTACCCAGTCAGAGAGATTTCCAGTATAGTTGTTTACTCCAAGGCTAAAATCAGACATAAGTTCTTTACAAAAAAGAACTTTCCATCTGAATATTGATAAAGGTCATTTTTCACTTTTGGTAGCCCCAATACAGCCAGAAGAAACTTTGCTTACCCCTCTCTATGTGTCTCAAGGAAACTCTTGATGTTTATCTGTCATTTTCATTATTGAGATGTGAAAGGGGACAGATATTTATCATTCCCTCGGCCTGACTGAATTTTGTCCCAACTGAGATTCCAGAAAACAATGTCAGTTGGTGTATAGCCAACATACATACTCTATACCTTGAGAATGATTATATACAGAAAAAATAACTTGGTGTAAGGACTAAACTGGAATTCCTGTTTTCCTAACCAACCTTCTAGCTTAAGTCCTTGAAACAACCCACTTAAGGGAATTTTGAGTTTGAATTCAAGATACATCTTTTCTAAACTATTCCCTTTGGGCAGAGAAGAAAAGAAAAAACTAACTCATCCCCAGCTCTTATGACCTTTGAAAATCAATACAACCCATTAGAGAAATGTGCACATTACTATCATTCACTAACCAAAATTTACTACTTGCATATTCAATTAACCCTCAACCAAATAAACTAAATATAAAACATTCCAGATTGTAATAATCCTGATATTTAGCATTAAAAATGTAAACATTGTTTGGATTGAAACAGTCTTGGCCCAGACCTCATGAAATTCTCATAGAATAAGATTAGGGGTAGAAACAGCAGAATTAGGCTCCAAGGTCTTCAGAACTAGAACTGTAAAGCAAATAAGATAAAATATGTGTACTTAAAATACTTTAAGGAAAATAGAGATTGACACTATGTGCAAGTGATAGAAATCAGGATGATTAGGCAAATCTGATAAAGGAAAAGCTTGTCTTTTAAAAATGAAAAAAAATGATCATGGAAAGTAATTCAATGAATAAAATGAAAAGCAGATTAATTAAAGATGGAAAATCAGTTAAGTGGATATAGATATCAGCAAATCATCTGGAATGCAACACACAGAGTGAGAATATATATAGATATATATATATATATCCTTAAGGTGATAAAAGGTATCAACAATAAACTGCATTAAATGCATTTCCTCCACAATTAGGAATGGCCTAATGATGCCTACGGTAACTGCCGCTATATAATGCTACACTGAGACACTAGTCAGTGGAATAAGACATGAATGAGGAAAGAATATAGAAAGACTGGAAAGACACATTAATTCTCATTAACTTTTCAGATTCTGTTATTTTCTACTAGTGAAGCCAATAAAATCTAATAAAAAATAGATATAAGATAATTTAACAAATTTTGGGGTATAAGATCAATATAGTAAGATAATTACATACGTCTTAAAAAGTTTTTATTTATTCATTTTGAGAGAAAGAGAGTAAGAGAGAGACAGCTAGAGAGAGAGAGAGGGAGCTTGTGAGAAAGAATCCCAAGCAGGCCCACACTGCCAGCAAGGAACCCCACATGAACCCTGAGATCATGACTGGAGCCAAAATCAAGAGTTGAAAGCTTAACCTACTGAGCCACCCAGGCTCCCCAAGATAATTACATTTTTATACAATAACTATAAACAGAAAATGTAAAAAAAATAATGTAAAATAGAAAAAAATCCACATCTATTATAGAAATGCATCTACCATTTTTAGTTGTAGAAAGTTCTAAATAAACTGAGCTATATATCATGTTCACGGGTAGTAAGACCTGCAATAACAAACATATATATTCTTTAGAAAAAAACCAACAACTATAAATTCAGCTTATTCCAAAATATATATGCATGGAAATGGACCCAAAATAAAGAAGACATTGTTGAAGAGGAAGAACATGACATATCCTATTAAATATCAACATACCTCACAATTACAAATTACACAATGTATCAATTCAGACAGTGCAGAATAGTTCCAGGGATGCAAAATAGCAATAAAAGTAATAGAGACTGATACATGCATACTGCATTAGACAAGCTACTTAATAGTGATACTGGGTCAATTGTTTATCTTTATAGAAAAATAAAAGAGATCTCTACCTCATTTCATACAGTGGAGTGGATTAATAACTTATGGATCAAAATGAATTTAATTGTATTATTTAGGAATGATTAGGGAACCAGAACCAGTGTGAGTAATAAAGAAAAAAGAGGTTTATTTTAAAGATAAGATCTTTTACCTATTTGCCAATAGCAAAGGAAGTAAAGGCTGGAAAAAGAAGCTATTAGAAGATAAGAGAAATGGTATGAACCAGGGACAGCACAATGGTATTGGTGAAGAAGTATATGGAAGGCTGTTGTCCATCTGGTGGATGGACATGGAGTTCCTATATGATGACCATTGGTCAAGTGGAAAAGATGGCCCCAGGCCAGCATGATCAGAATCTCAGGAGAGCTTGCTATAAAACAGATTGCTACTATCCAACTCCCAACTTTGTGATTGATTCAGTGGGTCTCTAGTGGGATAATTTGCATTTGAGAATTTGTATTTTTAAAAATTTAGATTCAAGTTAGTTAACATATAGTGTAATATTGGTTTCAGAAGTAGAATTTAGTGATTCTTCCATATTACATATAACACCCAGTGCTCATCTCCGTCAGTGATCTCTTTACTGGGACCTCATCAAGATAAAAAGCTCTGCACAATGAAGGAAACAATCAGCAAAACTAAAAGGCAACAAATGGAATGGGAGGAGATATTTGCAAATGACATATCAGATAAAGGGTTAGTATCCAAAATCTATAAAGAACTTATCGACACACAATAAAACAAATAATCCATTGAAGAAATGGACAGAGGACATGAACAGACAATTTTCCAAAGAAGACATCCAGATGGCTTATAGACACATGGAAAGATGTTCAACATCATTCACCATCATGCACACAGAAATCAAAACCAAGATAGGATACCACCTCACACCTGTTAGAATGACTCAAAACATTAACAACAGAGGAAACACAGTTGTTGGTGAGAATGCAGATAAAGGGGGATCCTTTGGCCCTATTATTGGGACAGCAAACTGGTGCAGCCACTCTGGAGAATAGTATGGATTGTACTTAAAAAGTTAAAAATAGAACTACCTTATGGTACTGGCACAAAAACAGACATACAGATCAATGGAATAGAATAAGGAACCCAGAAGTGGACCCACAAATTTATGGCCAACTAATCTTTGACAAAGCAGAAAGGAAGAGCCAATATTTCTTCTGCTCCAAGCTGGAGAAAGCTCTCTGGGCCTCTGATAAGATTGGGCCCACCTGGACAACCCAGAACAAGCTCTCTATTTTTAGATTTATAACCTAAATTACCTCTGTAAAGTCCCTTTTTGTGATATAATGTCATCCATTCCAGGTTCCAGGGATTAAAATATGGACATTTTTGGGCATCATCTCTGTCAGAACCACTCTCAGCTTCATCTTTGGTATTTTATATTTGATTAGTAACTTCTGCACTCTTCACCAACTCCCCTGTGAAAGCCATCATGATTAGCTTAAATCTAACTGAACTTGAAACACCTACCTTTATATACATATTTTTTTCTTCCTTTCCTAGTCTTCATGCTATTAACCTCTTCTCTGTCTATTCCTGCACTGCTCATCCTAATAATTTTCATTGTAATGTTTTTTAAGAAGGAACAATTCCAATGTCCAATGAAATATGATATATTTGTCACAATTAATAAATCAACATTGATACTTACTAATATTGATAGTTCATTATTAAGTGAAGTCCTTACTATTCAGATTTATTTGCATTGTTCCTGAGTCCTTTTCTGGTCTCCAAGTCCCATCCAGGATATCACATTATATTGAATTGTCATGTCTCTTAGGCTCCTCTTGGTTATGACAGTTTATCAGACTCTTGTTTTGATGCCTTGACAGTTTTGAGGAGTCCTGGTCAGGTATTTTGTAGTATGTCCCTGACTTGTATTCACTTGATGTTTATCTCATGAATAAACTGGGCATATAGGTTTTGGGGACAAAGGCCACAGAGATGAATTTACATTTTTTTCACATCATATCAAGAATACATAGATAGGGACACCTGAGTGGTTCAGTCAGTTAAATTTCTGACTTCGGCTCAGGTCATGATCTCACAGTTCGTGGGCTCGAGCCCCGTGTCGGGATCTGTGTTGACAGCTAGCTCAGAGCCTGGAGCCTGCTTCTGATTCTGTGTCTTCCTCTCTCTCTGACCCTCCCCTGCTCACTCTGCCCTGTATCTCTCTCTCTCTCTCACTCTCTCTCTCTCTCAGAAATAAATAAAATATTTTAAAAAAAGAATAAATAGCATAAACAAGACTTACTACTGCTGATGTTTACCTTGATCACTGGTTTGAGATAGTATTTGCCAGGTTTCTGGACTTTAAAGTTATTCTCTTACCTCTCCTTTTTGTATCTTCCTCTTTGGAGTAAAGTCATTCTGTAAAGCTCATGCTTAATGAATTGAGGGCTTTTGATTTACTTTCTTGGGAGCAGAATATCTGCATAATTTTTTTTGTAATTCTTTTGCTTTCAGAGTTTGGAATTATAGCATTTATTTCTGTGTAAGCCTAGACAAAAGGTAGATGGATGATTTTATTTCTGCCTAGCAATTCTCGTAAATCTGATTACCAATGGCTCCAAAAATTGGGCACAACTGGTGTGTGTGAATACATACTTTAGAGCATGTGGATTCTGGCTGTATTTGGAAAACTAATCTTTAGACTTAACAGCTACCTTTTAGAAATGAATCTTAATTGGAAGTTAATGACGCCTCCAAGTAATTTACTATTTTAGAGGAATCTACAATATCAGCGGCAGCCCAGATGATAAAAGCTAAAATTCATACAGTACAAAATCATCTGCCAAGACCCACCTGGACTGCACCTGCACAGCCAGCTGTGGTTTGTTTGGTCTCAAAATTTGTGTCAAGATTTCCCAGCCAACATGTCATTAGGTTTCAGTGTTATGGAGCCACTGCCTCTCTCCTCCACCTCTCTGGTTTTTAACTGATAGGAAATAATTAAGTGAGGTTTCAAGTATTAGGATTTTCAGAGTTTGTGGAGAACAGGAAAGGTCTTTCTATGCCACAGGTCAAGTGGAAGAGCCTGGTAAGACTCATTCAGCATTCTCAAGGAGGAAAGCAAAATAACTGTTTGTAGTCCCTGCTTTGGAGGCCAGGTTGGCCTTCTTAGCATACTTACTACATGTAAGAAAAAAGTTGAAGGGACCCTGTTATGGATCCATCTGATAAACTAAGTAAAGCCTACTTCTGGCTTTTGACACAATGTTGCCCCATAAATACTAGTAAAATACATGATTTTTTTGGATCAAGACATAAAGGGTGGGACAAGAGACAGAAGTTTCCTCTCCACTTCATCCCAATAAAGGCTGGGTTGAGGAAATAAAAAAAATTCCTATAAGGTTTGAAGATAATACAAGACAAGAATAAACAAAAGGAGTTCAAATGAGACAGAATGACAATCTATTCTGTAAAATATAACTGTTAGCATCAAAGTTCCTGAATATATTACAAGTGATTAATAATATTTGGAGCTGAAAACAATGAATTTTTCATTAAATTTGTAAGTAATATAATTTTAATGTTGAATTTAAATTGTTCATTTATACCATGATATCATTGGCTATAAATGACCTAGTTATAAATATAATTTACATATCATATTGTAAGAATGAAATAAGATGCACATTTTTGAAAAGTAATGATTATAGAGGAAACACATGTATGCTATTAAACATGCATGAAATGAAATATAATCAAAGTAACATGGTTAAAACCTTCAAAAATTCCAAAAACTCAGTTGGCACTGCAAACATTACAAGTCTGCCTCTGTCTCTGCAATAATGTTCAACAAGCAAGAATATAAGGATTGGGTGGTAGGAAAGTGAGTTTTAGTGTGAAGGAAGTGTACACACATCAAACACAGACATAAATGCAGCTATTTCCAAAGCTCAGCTGGAATCCACAGACAGGGAATATCCTTATGTAAATAGTATAAGGATGAAATTAAAATACGTGGTAAATATAATTACGCACATGTGTGTATATATATATATGTATACATATACACACATACATAATTGTATAGGTACATATGTACGTGTATACATATGAATATGTATATGCCTATATCAAATGGAAAAACGGAACATGGTTTTAAACAGAAAAAATTAGGAACTTTCCAGTAATACGGTGTTTGGTTATTTGGGTCAATCACCTGACTGAATTTAAGAAGTAAAACTGGAAGATATTGGTTTTTAATCTTCTTATAAATGTGCAACTTATGTCAAATGATAAAGAATTATCTGACCAAAGATAATAACCATAAGTCTTTGAGACTCTAGGGAGGAAAGTGAGCCACCAAACTGTTTACTCCTAGAGGATATCTACTAAATAACAGAACAAGATAGAAATAAAAATTCCAGGAATGCCCTAGAATTCCTAGCTGGGGTTGCTAGTAGGAGATTTCTATTCAAGTTCAAACACCAAATGGCAATAACCTCAAGGTGAGCTAGAAGTAAACCATCCTACTCCTTTACTCAGAAGAATCTGAAAGGAAAGTTGTGTTGATACTGAGCAGAGGAAGAGAAAAAAGTCATTGTGAAACAGAACTAGAAATTGAATCCTGTGTATCATGACAGCTTCAAATCCACTTCTCTGGATGGTCCAAAACGCTGCAAGCCATACATTTTGTTCCTTATCCCAGAATGACTACACCATTCAGTGCTGGCATTATTAACATGAATTCCCATAAACCTCAGTGGAGGAAGACGCCTTAATTCCACCATCAACAAACCCCCATTGATACAGTTTTCTTGCTTAACATCAGTAACTAGTTAAGAAAATCAGATTATAACCAAGAGTTTATGTCATTTCTTAAATGATCAAAACAAAGGATAGCATGGTCTTTGGAATTTTACACCACACTATAAAACAGCTTTGACACTATATTTGGGGAAGAATTTCAATGTCTATGCTATCTTAGGAGAGTAGGAAAACATATAAAATATAATGCAGGTTGTAAGAAGTTCTACAAATAAAAATTAATAAAAAAGTTAAATTACGGGGCGCCTGGGTGGCTTAGTCGGTTAAGCGTCCGACTTTCGCTTAGGTCATGATCTCGCGTTTTGTGAGTTCGAGCCCCGCGTCGGGTTCTGTGCTGACTGCCAGCTCAGAGCCTGGAGCCTGTTTCAGTCTGTGACTCCCTCTCTCTCTGACCCTCCCCTGCTCACGCTCTCTCTCTCCTAGAAATAGATAAAACATTAAAAAAAAAAAAGTTAAATTACAGTTCTATACTTTATAATTCCTATCCTGATAAACTATAATACAATTTTCCATTTTAACCTATTTTAAGTAATAATTCATTGACATTAATTATATGGCACTAATTCACAATGTTGTGCAACAGTCAATGCTATCTATTTCCAAAATTTTTTAGCCCCCAAACAGAAAATCTATACCCATGAAGCAGTAAATCCCCATTTCCTCTTGCCCTGAACCTTGGTAATGAGTAACTAATTTTTTCTCTATAAATTTGGATTAGCTCAGGACTTGGGTCCTTCTACAACACTTGGCTAGGCTACTTACAAACTGCTAGAAAAATATTGTGATAAAGAGTCAAATTATGAGAATAGCATAAGGAGCACCTGGGTGGCTCAGTCGGGTAAGTGTCCAACTCTTGATTTGGGCTCAGGTCATGATCTCATGTTTTGTAGGATGGAGCCACAACCCACCCTGGGCTCTGCACTGACATCAAGGAGCATGCTTGGAATTCTCTCTCTGACCCTCCCCCGCTCATTCATTTTCTTTCTCTCTCTCAAAATAAATTAATAAACATTAAAAAATAAAAATTAAAATAACATAAAAGATATAAAAAAAGATGGAATATAGGGGTGCCTGACTGGCCCAGTCAGTAAGCATCCGACTTCAGCTCCAGTCATGATATGGTTTGTGAGTTCCAGCCCCACATTGTGCTCAGTGGCTACAGCCTCAGGGCCTGGAGCCTGCTTCAGATTCTGTGTCTCCTCTCTCTCTGCCCTTCTGCCATTCACATTCTGTCTCTCAAAAATGAATAAACAATTAAAAAATTAAAAATAATTTTAAAAAAGAAAGAATATACAAAAGATAAAACCACAAAATGCTAGTAGGTTTGACATAAAAAATATCAGTAACTATATTAAAATACTCTAAATGTCCAGTTAAGAGATAAAAGGGAGAGTCAACTAAAATAAATACAATTATTTTTCAATTACAAATGACATCATATATATACAATCAAAACGTAAGAATGAAAATGCTGTAGTTATATTATCAATAGACAAATGAGATTTCACATTAAACAGTAAAAGTGGACATAAAGAGAGTTCTTTTTAGAAATGAAGTATATTGTGATTTTCGATTCATATGAACCTATTAATACTGCCTCAATATATAAACATAAAACAGAATGATAAAGATATATAGACAGAAACATAATATTGGGAAATTTTATTAATCTTTGTAACCTGGAAAACAAGCAAATAAAAATTTGCTGTGAGATTCTGTAAGAATCTAAAGGATACGAACCTCATGAAGAACACTTAATATTTATATATATTTGATTTTATGTTGCATATGTACATGGGTTGTGTTTTCAACTTCTTCATATATACATATATACATATGTACACATGTATAACCCTATCATATATACATATATGTGGATGAATACAACATGGAATTTAAAAAAATGACAAGAAAAAAGAAAAATGAGCAAACTTTCAATAGATACTTTAAAAAAGGCCTATTCAATGGCAAGAAATATTTCAAATGGGATTCAAGGCTGATATATATATATTTTTAAATCTGAGTATAACAAATACTGTGAGTTCTACCATGAGAGCAATGAAACTCTCCCACTTTACTGTAGAGTGTAAAATGGCACAGTGACTTTGGAAAACTGATTGGCAATGTTGACAGTCCACATACGGTATGACTCAGCACTTCAATTAAAGATAGATACTTGGGGCGCCTGGGTGACTCAGTCGTTTAAGAGTCCGACTTTGACTCAAGTCATGATCTCGTGGTTTGTGAGTTTGAGCTCTGCGTCGGGCTCTGTGCTGACAGCTGGGAGCCTGGAGCCTGCTTCGGATTCTGTATGTATGCCTCTCTCTCTACCCCTCCCCTGCTCATTCTCTCTCTCTCTCTCTTTGTCTCTCTCTCCAAAAATAAGCATTAAAGAAATATTTAAAATTTTTTTAAAAGGATAGGTACCTGAAGTAAGTCTAGCTCTCCTGCACATATGTGCCAAGGTGTCAGAAATGTTTATAAAGGCATTATTAATAAAAACCTGGAACTGAAAATTATTTAAGTTCCCAACACCAGTAGCATGGAAACAAATTGGGATATATTAAGGTAATACTTTGCATCAATGGAACTGAGTCAAATATAGCTATACACGGCATGGATGTATTTCATAAACATATGTTTGAAGGAAAATATCAAATGCTCTTTTAATCGGCAAGTTCATACAGGTAAAGTAATGAGCACACATAAATGCTATTATTTGCCATATACGTACGTGTGTGTGTGTGTGTGTGTGTGTGTGTGTTTGAGTGGTGTGTCTGTAGCATAATGATAATGAGTAAGCTGTTGAGCATTTGAGATGCTGGCCAAAACTTCTAGCCCATTGTCAAATAGAAATGTCACTGATGGCATTCTGGTTCTTTGCTGATCTCAAAGAAAAAGTTACATTTCACAATTAATATGATGTTTGTTGTTAGCTTTTGGAAATATCTATTTTCAGGTTATCAAAGTTCACTTTTATTTCTAATTTTCTACGAGTATTTTTATTCATGAATATATATTACAGTTAATCAAAAGCTATTTCTGCATTTTATGTGACAGACATATTTCTTCCCACGCTGTATCTGAGATGTATTACAATAATTGATTTTGTAATATAAAAATCAATCTAGTATTACTAGGATTAAACCAACTAGGCTATGATGTATTCTTTTTTATCAGTTTGCTAAAATTTTGCTTAAGATTTACATTTATGTTCTTGAATTAGACTTGCTTCTGATTTGTTTTCCTGTAATGTCGTGTCCATTATTGGTGTTAAAGGCTACACAAGCCTAATTAATGTATTTGTGATATTTTCCCGTTCTTCTACACACTGCAAGAATTTATAAGAATTTATATCTCGCTTTTTCCTTAGCATTTTTAGGGGTTTCATGGGGAAATCATAACAGCTTGCAATTTTCTTTGTGGTGAAGGTTTTTAATGTGCTGCTGTTGTATTAATATAAATTTTGTATAAATAATTTATTATTCAATTGCCTTATAATTGAGTAGGTATAATTCAATTTCCTTATAGCTGTAACATATTACGTGCCTTCAGTTCATTTTTTCTTTTTCCCTATTATATGTTAAATTTTATTTTATTAATAAAAATTGTTCATAATATAGTTGTGATTTACTTTTGGCAAGCTCTGTAGCTAATGTCCCACTATTAAGGTCTGATCAACATTCCTACAAATTTTTCAAATTTTTATCATTTGAAAATAATAATACATTATAAAATATTTGTTTAAAAGTAAATATTTGTGTACATATGTTTGGTTTCAGTTTCATTATTTGTTGCTCGACTGTATATGTAAATAGAAATTTCAAATACTTTGTATTTGGTGAGTTGTGCTTTTAACCTCTGAGTAGTGTTTTTTGTTGAACAAAATCTTCATTGTCATATATTTATAAATCTTTTTCTTTGTTTTATACTTTATATGCTATTAAAAAATCCTTCCCAACTCCAAAGAAGTTAATGATAATATTAGCTCTATTAAGTGCCTGATAATTTTAAGTATCTTTCCATTCAACTTCATGTATTTAGTAACCTGGAATTGAATTTTGGTAATGATATAGTGTAAGACAACAATTCCTTTTTTTAATTTGCTGTGAAGTTGTACTCTCTCCATTTATTGAAATGTCTGTTCTTTCCTTATTTATCTGCCAGGACGTATCAAGTGTCCATTCAAGTATGAATCTATTTTAAGGGCTCTCTTTTCAGTTCTAATGTCTGTTTTCCAATGCCAGCACCAATTATACGCTATCTTAATCACAGTGACTGTATGAACAGTTATGATAACTTGTAGATTACCTGCTTCCATTTTTTTCTTCAAAAATGCCTTGCCTATTCTTTTTTATATGCATGTAAATTATATAAGTATATTAATTATATTATACGTGAACAAATTTGTTGAGCTCAACAAAAAATCATTTATGATATGATTGAGATTATATTGGATCTACATATAAATTCATGGAAAATTATATCCTTATGTAATGAAATTGTCAAGAACTATGAGAGGTCTGAAACTTTATTCTTCATGTAAGCTATCAAGTTAACTTTCCACAATTTTACAAATGGTGGCCTAAGAAGCACATAATTTTACTGAACAATAAGCCTGGCTAGCCTTTGCCAAGGACTGACATTATCTTTATTGCACTGGACAGCAAAAAACTCTCTTTGCTCAGGAAGGAGACACTGTATCTGTATCTACCAAGGCTGTTGATGATACAAACATCCTTGCAAAGACATTCCAGAAAAAAAAAAAAATGAGTTGTGACTTCATGGAAAACATGCAGAAACATGAGAGACCAATGAAGAATGGCTTCCCAACAGGAATCTCTCTATCCATAGGAGCATGGCATATTTCACTTTTCATTTATTTCTTTTATTTATATCTTTATAAATATGTACACATAGACACTTTCTTTTTTTAAAAGTTCATAGATCTTCTGATGAACATCCACAGATCAGCTATGATCAAGAATTGGTGCTTTGAAGTTTCTGATTAAGAACCAGTGCTTTAAAGTTTCACACTAGTTAAAAATTCAGGAAGTGCTTTTTGAGTAATTAATAATACTTAAAAGCAATAACATGTAGTATGTGCAATACAGCAGTTGCATGCTATAACCAGTAAAGACTATAGTGATTCAGAGGAATGAAAGTTCAGAAAAATCTTAAATATCAAGGAATGTTTATGGACAAGATGAGACCCGAATGAAAATTAGGGTCCAGGAAAGCATGGAGAATGGGAACACCTTGATAGAAATAGCACATAGAGAAAAGGCAGGAAGGTGAAAAACAAACAAACAAAACAAGAATGAAAACAAACAAACAAAAAACCACCCAAACCTATTTTAGGTAATGGTGATGAGATCAGCTGAGGAGGTCAACATCTAAGTTTCAGCTAATGTAGAACTGATCACAGAGAGGCAAGAGCAGTGCAGAAAGATACTCAATGTACTCAAGAAAATGTACTCAAGAGGAGGTCAAGAAAGTCTTTAGTGGAAAAGGTGGTATCCTAAGGTCGACCTCTGGAAGATGAAGGTAAGTGGATAATGCATTATAGTTTGAGCGTGCAACAAGGAGGCAAAAATTCACTGTTTATGGGGGTTAAAAAAAACAGTTTAGTGATGTTGAAATACAAAGTTAACATCAATCTTGTAGTACTAACAAAGGGGCCTAGAGTGTCATAGAGGTACTTGCATGTCAACTATTATGTTTAGATTTTATTTTATGAAAAAATGTAGACATGTGTAGAAAGAGAAATAAAAACCACAGGGCTGACCTGAAACAGAAAGAAAGAAAAAGTCTTGTGTAAGAGGCACTGAATGCTTACATGTTTGTTTGCTTTATAATATCACATTCAGAAAAAAACTTATAATGACTTATAAAAATGCATAATTCTAGAATTTTTAAAAAATGTTTGTTTTTGAGAGAGAGTGTGTGGGTGGGGGCAGCGTGGGGAGGGGCAGAGAGAGAGGGGCAGATAAGGATAGGAAGCGAAGCAAGCTCTATCCTTCCAGCAGAAAGCCCAAAACAGGACTCAAACCTGCAAACTGAGAGATCATGACCTGAGCCAAAATCAGATGCGTAACAGACTGAGCAACCCAGAGGCCCCTAAAAATGCATCATTCTATGTTTACTATAACTTTCAAAAACAGTAAACTAAAACACATGGAAAAATAGAATTAAACAGGAAATTGAGAGGAAAGGATATAAAGTTAACATATAAAACTACTTAGGGATAAGGACAGAGTTCAAAATTCACATCAAAAGTTCCTACATGTCAGCATAATTGATCTTAAAGAAGATCAACTAGCTTTGATTCTTCTTGAGATGAAAAAAATAAAAAATTACTAAATTAAGGTCATAAAATAGGTATTAATTCATTTATCCATTAAACTCAGACAAATTTAAAAAATTACCCCTCCAATTTTTGAAATTCATACCTAGTAGATATAGGGTCTCTGTGTTAATTTAAATCATACATTTGGGACACTTGGCTTGTGACTCTTGATTTCAGGGTTGTGAGTTCAAGCCACATGTTGGACATGGAGCCTACTTAAAATTAATATATATATAACATTTATAAATAATATTTTTATATATACTATAAATGGCATGTAGTGACTATGAAGCACATTAACACATTTTTGGCATAGTTTTCATTGACATTTTTAATGTCAGAGTTTAATTTGGTAAATATTCTGAGAGATTAAAATTCTATGAAGTCATCTATTAGGCACAGCATTAGAGGAAGGTAAAAATTTGTGAATTTATTTTAATAACTTAAAACATGAGTAGATATTTTTACACACATGGTGTTATTTTAACTATGCCCTTTTAAACCTATTACTGTCTCAAATTAATGCTTGAAAAAACAATTTTATTGCACTGTGAATACATACATTTTAAGTAAATTTATTTCCAGGAGTATAATGACATTATTTAGATTATTGAAAATTCTAATATATATGTTTTTTTTTGATAGTCGACATATTATTTTGACAATTATTAGATCCATTACCTGTAATGAGAACTGTCAAACACATACTGTTTTTATTAAAGTAACAATAGAATGGTTTGGAAAGAAGAGTCGAGATAGCAACCAGCCAGCAGAAGGGAAAGAACATCCAAAGATCTCATTACATTTTCTGCGTAAGGATGCCTGCTTTGGGGACCATTGGATACACACGTGGCTGCTACTTGCCTTTTATTATAGTCTTAAAGAGCTACTGAAGCTCATAAAAAGTAGCTGGCAGATTTGTAAAAGATACAACAGCTTGTCACAGAGGTTTCCACAGAGTCATTTAAGGAAAATATTCCTTCCAAAGCATAGCTAGGAGCTATTTACGTTAGAACTGCCTACTTTGTCACAGTAAACTGACTATTTCTCCTGTCATCCGGGCTGTCAGACGGGGACCTGTTCTCTTTGACTTTTCACTTAGTACCAGTCAGCAGTGTATATATGAAGTATGAGAATTCAACGCTTGCAGAATAATGGTATCTGTTTCTGAGGTGAGAGGCAAATGACGTATGTTTTTGCAAGTTATTTAACATTGTGTAGTTATTAGTGTGCACCTGCTTCATGGTAGATACACACTAACACAAGGAAGAGGGGGCAGTTACCTTCATGCTGGAATGGAACTCTTTTTTTGCTACAGATGACCCACGTTGCCTGAAATGTTCACACTATTAATTTGACCTTTACTTTTAATGAACAGAAGGTCGACTTAAATGTTATAATGCTATCTAGGAGCTAATATATATTTGGCTAATACCAGCAGACAATAAATTCACCAAAATTAGCTTTTTAAATTAGTTTCCAGACATAAATTAACCCTTTAAGTAATATAAGGTGGCAAAAAGAATTGCTGGAAGGTATTTTCAAAAATGTCCAGATCATTTCCTCAACCACATAATCTTGGATGCAGGATTTCAGAAAGGGTAGAAGGAATAAAATAAAGACAGCCCTAAATTGCAGCAGGGCTAAAGAACTCTGGACTGATGATGAGGGGAGTGGGAGGAAAGGGGGGGGAAGAGAGAGAGAGAGAGAGAGAGAGAGAGAAAGAGAGAGAGAGAGAGATTTGTTGGAGGGTTTATAAAGGGCCTATAGCTGAGAGAAAATTTAGTAAGTATTGCAATGTGCCAGAAGCATTAAATGGTAGCTTAGGGCCAGTGGCATAGCTCTTGTAAAATGTCACAAGGTCACTAGTCAATTTCTATGATTCACCAAAGATCTAGGTTTCTTCTAGCTCTCAATTCCATCATCAACATAATACATCTCTCATTGACCTTGACCATAAAAGTCCTGAATCTAGAAATGACTGCCAGTATAACACCTCCACATTGCACTTTGGCCTTCTAACCACATGAAGACTCCTGAGAGTGAGCATCTGGAAATCCACCAGTGAGGAAAATAAAGGAAAGAAAAGAACATATTTCCTTCCTTTACGACCTCTTCCCCAATTTGACACATTCCAGTTCTTCATTCATCTCATTTACTAGAACCTCTTTATATGACTATGTCTAACAGCAAGGGAAGCTGAAAAATTGTAACCCAGCATAGCCTCAGGAGCTTTAATAATAAAAAAAAAAATTTTTAAATTGGAATACTCCTTATAGTCTCTAGTGCATCACCTCAAACCATTTATTGTGCTTCACTTCAGTCTTTCATTTTAATATCCTCTTCTAATTCATATAGATTTAAATACATTTTTCCTTGTTTTAAGTTTATTTATTTTGAAAGAGAGAAAGGGACTGGGGAGGGGCAAAGAGAGAGGGAGAGAGAATCCAAAGCAGGCTTCACATTATCAGTACAGAGCCCAACACAGGGCTCCAACTCAAGAACTGTGAGATTATGACCTGAGCCGAAATCAGTCATTCACTTAACTGACTGAGACACCCAGGAGTCCCTAGATATAATTTTTCAGTAGGGCATTGATTTCTATGTTACTTAAATAGTTTTGGTATCTGCTAAGTCAGTGTTTTCCTGGTATAAAGATTTTCATTATGATAAACTGTGTTAAACAAGAATGAAGAAACTCCAACGAATACCTTCTTAGCTTTACATAATGAGCAAAACAGCTATGGGCCTTTAGTCTGATTTTGGTTTCTATTAGTCATGATCAATACAGGGGTAAACTATAAAAACTATCTATAAGGTAAAATTCTGGATTTCCCCAAATAGGTGATAAATTAGATATCAATGTCAAGACCTGATTTCCAGAAACAAAATTTCTGCTTTCCACATAAGCAGTCCAAATTGGTGTCTCACAGCAAAAACTGAACATCAACAGCACAAAGACAAATAACTGCCTACCTGCACCACATGTCCAAGACTCACTGAGGCCTTGTGACTGCCTGGGGACATGGAAAGAACAAACACCATCCCTACAGATGGCATGCTGACAAGGTGTTTGTCTTTTTTTTTTTTTTTTTCACTCTTTCATAATGGAGAATTTAATACAAGGCCCTAATCTGATAGATTTACACACATTGGGGAAAGCCCAATGGAAAGCCCAAAGAAAAGCCAAAACTGTGGTTTCTTTTTGGAAGAAACATTGAGCCTCAGTGATGTATTCTGAATTATGATAAAATGATTAGGTTCATCCATACTTTTGGAAGGCCAGTGCTTGACAAATGGATGTGTAAGCCCAACTGAATGCGAGTCAGTAAGAAAGAACCATGCTACCCTCAAGAGACAGAGCCTGCTTTGACAGGTCATTTTTTTATTTCTAATTTTTAAAAAATTTTATTAGTAGTAGTAATGTTGTTTTGTGCTCTATATAAAGTCAGCATTTAATAAAACAATTACTGTCATTATTTATTATTTATTTTTCTCCTAATCATTTGAACCCTTACTTCTTAATTTTAAATGTCAAAGGGATTTGATAGCCCCTTTGGTAAAAACAGTCAACTACTCCACCTGAATCCTCTTTAAGCAAATGGATTTGGGAAGCTTTTAGACTTTCACGGTAGATTTTTTATCATATTTGTTACTCTACCATCATAGTTCATAAGTGTTCATATATACTTATTATATACTTAGTTACATTTACAAATGTGGGTCATATTTGTGCCAGAAACTTTACTTAACCATTGGTGTATCTACTAACTTCATGTTCTTTTACAGTGTGTGAACTGAGTCCCAGAATCCTCTTAGAACTTTCCATGAGTTTTATTCTTGTATAAATCTACAAAGAGAACAGCCATTATGTGCAAAAAGGAAAAAAAGAATAGAAATGACTGAAACTATTATGAAATTCACCTTTTCCTAAGAAAATAAAAGTTCAGCAAATGTTTCACCCAGTGTTTTTAAGAGTAAATGAGAATAGGTTTATGTAATTTAAAACTGACTATATAGACATCTGGGTGGCTCAGTTAGTTAAGCGTATGACTCTTGATTTTGGCTCAGGTCATGATCTCATGATAGTGAGATTGAGCCCTGCATCCAGCTCTGTCCTGGGCACGAAGCTTGTTTAAGATTTTCTCTCCCTCTACCTCACCCTGCCCACACTCACTCTCTCTTTAAAAAAACAAAACCAAAAACATTTAAAATTTATCATAAAGCTTATGAAGAATCAAGTAAATACTTTATTATTATGATAAGTATTTGTGATTGGACCCAGTAAAAAGTAAGTAGATTACTTCCCTAACCAAATACAGAATTAATTAAAAATAAGAAGAAAACTAATAGAGAACCCTAATATCAACTACATTACTGATTAAATTAGGTTTAAAATTATCTAGTGTGATAGAAAAAATGTAATCCTACTTCGAGTCTAAGTCTTGGAAAATTAAGTTTGCAGAACAAATCTTTTTAACAACATTATCACTTACCACATGCATCTAGGGGGAAAAAAAAAGATAAAGAGGCAAATTTACCCTACATGCAGCACTTGTGAAAAACTAGTTCTAATTTAAACATGTTAACACTGTTGCACACTTACCTGAGAACCCAAATCATCTTTATCCAGTAAAGTTACTTTATCCAGTAACTACTCAGAATCAAGCTCATGGGTGGTGAAAGGAAACCTCTTTTTATGAAACTAAGGAAGAGACATTTCTCCTACCAGCTAAAGGTTACTACTTCAAGTATAGTCACATATCTTTCCAAGGTATTAAAGTGTATGGACCATTATTTTATTTTGGTAAGAAATTATGCAATTGTTATCAATGAAATGAATAAAACACAAACATTTGATAAAAGGAATCTATTTCATGTGAGCTTAAATTCTATCAGCTAAACCTTTTCTTGCCTTTTTTTCCCCCACTAGCTACACAGTTATGATCATTTGTTACCTTAAAGTGGAAGGCTCCAGAGACAGCTTCTTATGAATACTTCTTGAAAGATCTTTGAGGTCAAAAAAGTGATTTAACCTCAGAGATCAGACTCAAATTCTGTAGAGTGCAGAAAAAGAAAAATATAATTTAATTTCTAGGACATTCAGCAGCTAGGGATTTCAACGGCTATAGGCCAACACATGATTTGTGTTGTAATAACCAGTCATGACAGCCAAATATTTTTTGAACTATGTTTAAAAGCGCTTCATACAAAATCTTTTAAATTATGGTTGGTAGCTTCTTTTGTAGCAATTATGGTACGCACACAAACTCACATAATTATGACTGAAAAATCTTTAAAAAAAATGAAGTATGGATATATGGATGACCACAGTCAACGGAATATGTGTTTGACAAAAATTAGAAAAGTAGATAGCAAGAAATCACAGTTGCATTTATACAATTCTCCCCCATTCTTGCTACGGGTTCAGGTTTTGACATTATCCTTTATGTAAAATTAATGTTATTTTATTGCAAAGGGACAGCTTACATTGTGCACATTTAAGGACCACCTCCTAGTTGCTATTGCCTAAACCCTGAATATCAACCTGCATATAACGTACATCTATGATGCACCAAGAAATTTTCAATTTGACTCCAAATAGTAAAGGTGAAAAATGTGTTTGCTTCAGTGGATTTATATTTTGCCTTTTGCAACAATTATGCACATAAATGCTTGGTTATATACATATAAAAGTGAAATTGAAATAAAATGATCATTTCTTCAAAAAATTAAATATACCTGCTTGCTGGGAACTAGATAATATGTCAATACTCAATTTACTCTACATAAGAATATTAATAACCATTCTTTCATTATTTTTGTGACAAAAACTTCTGCTAGTAAGTGGCTCTAAATGAGACAGCGACCAATGATTTACAAAACTCAGGAGTCTTCAAGTTTCTTAATGATAGAATAAGAAAATCAGAAGATATCAAATGGTTTACTCAGTGTTTTAACCTACTTGAATGCAAAAATCCTTTCCTCAATGGCTACCTTTATTGGAACTCTTTCATCTAAAATACCCTAGCTTTAGGACACCATGAAATAAAATATGTGGAACAGAGATTATATGATTTTGAAGATTACTTCAAGCTCAAGTTCTATTTTGCCTCTTACTTAAAAAACAGACCCAGTCTTTCCATCTCCTACGTACTTCGTGAGAGGAGGTGCTGCCAAGTTCGCGCATCAATAGTTTGTCCGGAAGAACTTCCCCAGCTTCTGAGTCAAGAGGAACAAGCAGACATTCAGCACCACACCCGATAGTCTGAAGGCTCCCAACTCCTTCCGCTAAAACGAGCTGATTCATAGCAAGACTGTGAGCATGGAGCGATGGGCCCTACGTAAAGGTGTAGTGGTGGTCATGAGGCAGAAATCAGGCCAGCAAAACACGTCACCTCCTAAGTATAAGCCACCATCCACGAGAATGCCCCTGAACGCTTCGGCCACATCAAGCACGTGATCTGCAAGAGCAAGTACCGCCCATCTCTGCGCATGGCTGCCTTTCGCAGAGCCAGCACCATCCTGCATAGCCAGGAGCCTGTGATGGTGAGAGGAAACGGTTAGCTCCACCAAGAGCACCCGAGCACCCGCCCTCCCCTTCTAAAGCAATAATATGTCAACTCTTTCACAAAAATTTTTTCAAAGATACATATTTAATGGGTTAATGTTAATAATGATCAAAGGTGTTTAGCTAGTATTTATTTGTAAACAAAAGAAAAATGGAATATGCAAATTACAGCATTAGTTGTAAATATGTGTGCAAAATGCAAATAGTTCCTATTCAACAGGGGGAAAAAGAAACCGGTGGGATGTAATGCACAAGTCCCCTAATATTAAGTTTAAAACCCACCAATAAAAAAATGGAAACAAAATAGAACAAAACAAAAAACTCAGAATACCGGGAAGATAGGTAAACTGAATGGCAGATGATCGAACTCACCAAGTTCCAAGATATATCACCGTGCTGTGTTTTAATGCCTGCCAATGACCATATTTTTGTTTGTTAAATGGAAATTTAATAACTCTCAACCTAGGGAACATATAAACAAGAAATAAAAGTTGCTTTAGAAGAGTGTTTTCATGAGATGCTATTAAAAGATTAGAGAAAAAGATAGTGCAGAGTCCCTTGTAATTGGGGTGTACCAAACTTATTCCATGGCCCTAGTGCTAAATGAGAGTCCTGGCACTTCTAAGGTAAGATTTAATTTAGTGTAAAATTTATTTTTGTGACTCTTTAGTGTAAAGAATGAAAATCACACAAGGTATATAAAATATTGGGTTCAAAGGCAATTTTATCTTTAGTTTTTGTTTTGGTGTAGGGCAAAACTTTTGTATAAGACATTTATATTGCTCCAGCAAACTCTTACGTATGGAATTTGGAAGCATGAAGCATCTTCACAAGATAGAGGTGCAATCAAAAGTGACTCTTCAGCTCCCGTTTTCCTGTACCTTGTCAATAAGAAAATGTTGACACTTTTGATAGGGACAACATCGAGTTGACACAATGGGTCTTTATAGTAAAGATACACACTTTTTATTGACTGTACAGAAGTAGTGTTAAGCTGTATTTAGTAAAGCTTCCATACCAGTATACCCTACCCTGGAGGCTCTTCTATAGGAAATCTGATGATGAGTTTTGACATCATTCAAAATAAAATGTTTAACAATGCTTTTTCAAAATCTTTAAATATCACAGAACCTTCTTTTGTTGCCATTATGGTTATGCATGTGTACATCCACATATGTATGGCATGTTCACACAGATACATACATATATATATATACATATATATATGTATACACACACACACACACACACACGTATATTCAGTCGAGTGACAACTCAAAAGTTTGCAAGAAACATGTATGAAAATCCATAGCCAGGAGGCAAATTCATTGGTGACAGCAGTTTATATACAGTTCACATTAATTCTGTCTCTAAATATCTTCTGGAGACTCTTATTATTTTATGATATCACTTCTTTCAAACTGTTCCATCCTTGGAGATTTATGGTCTTAATTCCCCCAAACATTTGAAAGAATTGGAGAAAAGTTGTGAAGGACATGAATAATCTGGTTTGGTAGGAATCAAGATACTAGAAGACAATTTAAACCTTTTAAAATGTGGAACATTGGGTGGCTCAGTCAGTTAAGCCTCCTACTCTTGATTGTTTTGGCTGAAGTCCTGATCTCATGTATGGGGCTCTTTGTCCACAGCGAGGAGCCTGCCTGAGATTCTCTGTCTATACACCTCCTCTGCTCATGTGTGCATTTGTGATGTTTCCAAAAGTACATTATATAGATATCATAATTTTTTCCTGAAAAGAAAGGATAAAAAATAAATTAAAAGGAAAGCAAAATCATGAAAATCATTGAAATGTTATTTGGACAGAAGAGAGAGAGAGAGATAAGTAGACAGACATAGATGGGTAGACACAGATATATAGATATATTTTCTATAAAATTCATGGTTCAATGGAACCATGTTGGATAAAATGTAATAGGTATCGGCACAGCAGGCACTTTGAAGAGAGTTTGCATTTGGAATCTCACAACATTCTGTTTCATACCAACATTCTCCCTTTTAGGTAACTGAAAGTACATTTTATTTTTCTTAATCTGGCCAACATTTTGGTTCATTTAAACATTTTAGGGATAATAAAAAGGGGTGAAGAAAGTACATGATTGCCTTTAATATGTGAAGGAAAACACTGGATTGAAACCATATTCTTTACCTCAGAACATAGAAATAAAAGTAAAAGCATTTTCTGTCTCTGATCTCTTGCAGGTGCACCAGCACTGTGTTCTCATCATCATCCTAATACAAAACGTTTATTTTTCTGTGAAAAGGATAACAAACTCTTTAAAGAGATGATGTATTTTCACCTTAGACGATTCAGAGAGGTACATGATTTTCCTTCCAGTGGTTGAAATTGCTTCATTTTTTAAAACCATAAAATTTCATAGGGCCTGTAGGAAATGGCAGTTCGATTCAGGACTAATCTGTGAGTTCTTAGAAAAATATATTTTTCTTTGTGAATACTTATGGGATAAAAATTGATAGCTATGGACAGATCTCTTTGCTTTACTGTTAAAAAGCAGTGTAACATGTCTTGACAGGCAAGAGAGAGTTAAGATGATAGGTATTACCTGTTTCTGGAAAATGAATGTAATTTAAAACTACATGTGCTGTTCTCCTGACTTGAAAAGATTAAAACAGCATTAACAAGATTTTAAAAAGTATTCCTGAGCCTCCAAAATTTTCCTTTCTTCTCGTCTTTTTGAAGTACCTTTTAAAATTCAGTTTTTATATATTATATGGCATTCCCTTAATAATATCTTTAATATCTTCAGTTATTCAAGACATACTATTTAGAAGTGTCATTTCTTCTGAGAAAAGCATATTCTATGCCAATAAATTACTACAAACAAAATGCACATAGTAGTTTCGTGTTGTACAGTCTAGCCTTACATTGCTTATTACATCAATAACTTATTATATCTATATGAATTCCTGCTTGTGGGGCATCTGGGTGCCTCAGTTGGTTAAACATCCGACTCTTGGTTTCAGTTCAGGTCAGGATCTCATGGTTTATGAGTTCCAGCCCTGTGACAGGCTCCACGTTGACAGTCCGCAGCCTCCTTGCAATTCTCTCTCTCCATCTCTCTCTGCCCCTCCCCCACTTGTTCTTTCCCTCTCTCTTGAAATAAATAAGAAAATAAAATAAATTTCTGCTAGTATTTAATTTTATTTTAAAGTTTTGAGATCACTATTGTTTTAAATCTCAATATAACAACTTTTTTGTTTTTATATAACAACTCTTGAGGACTGATAAGGCAGGCACTACTATTCCTATTTTGAATATGGGAGTGCTTTTCTACTCGTATATGCAAAGCATTGTAGTATTGGGGTTAAAAATGCAAGTCAGCTAATTAATATTCATACAACCTTGAGGAAGAGACAAAAATTAAATTTAATTAATCAAATTGTTAACTAGAAAATCCTCTCCCTAAGACCTTAATAATATGATAGGGAGGCAGGCGGAGATATTAGGCAGGGGTGTGTCTGTGCAGGAACTGAGACTAGAGATTTTTGGTCTTGGAGATAAAATGGTAAATGCACTGAGTCAACAACTCTCACAAAGATAAGAGTAACAGGGCATTCTCAAATGCTCTGGGTACTTTTACATAAACTGGGCTACACACACACACACACACACACACACACACACACACACACACACACTTCAGAGGCACTCTTCATGCCATACATCTGTCAGCTAGTTCCCTGCTAAAGAAATTGCCTGTGCTGATATTCTGAGTATCAATGGCAAGTGTGAACAATTGAGTATAGACTTAACTGTTGCTGAAAGCACTCTGGGCCATGTGTAAACCTCAGCACTGCCAGGACAGGTCCCTTAGTCACTACTGGCATCTCCACCATTTACTATTTGTATAACAGATGCTGTAACTATAATTTTTGAAAAAAAAGAAAAAGAAAAAGAAAACACAACTCCTTTATTTTATGTGTAATACAAATGATACATGTCCAAAGAGTACAATTTAAAGTGTTGACATAGATATACATGATGAAACTCTTCCTACAACCAAGGTAATGAAAACTTGCATCCCTCCAGAAGCGTATTTGTGTATGAGAAAACTCTGACCATTGAGAACGTAGGTGCACAGTGGGAACCCACTCATCCTGACAGGCAGACTTTGAGAGGCTAATTTCCGCTTCCTTAACTTGGATAATGTTGTTCAGCATAACAAGACAGACAGGAATCAGGAAACAGTTGGCTTCCAGTTAGAACATATACAAGACACTAAAGACATTTTGAACAAGAAATAATAATAATAATAATAATAATACGAATCTATAAGCACACTCACCTTAGTCAAGCTAAGCCTCCAGCTCTCGGATCATGATCTCACAGACGGTGGTTTCACGCCCTGCTTTGGGCTCCATGCTGGCAGCGTGGAGCCTACTTGGGATTCTTTCTCTCCCTCCCTCTCAGCTCTTCCCCTGCTCATGCTTCTGTTTCTCTCAAAATGAATAAATGAACTTAAAAAAATAGTAAAATATATAAGAACATCCAAATTAATTGTAAAACCTAGAAATAATATTTTAAATATATAATTGTTCTCATGAGTACAAAAATTAAGGCATTTTGGTGGCTGCAAAAATCAAATGGGGAAAGAATCTTGAAGCACTGAGTAAAATTCCTGAGTTGGAGATGGTGATAAAAAGATAAGAGAATTAGGGGATATACACTGTGGACCCATATTGTGAGTGATATTCTAAAAGGGGAAAAAATAAATACAATGAAGAAGTATGGTGTCATAAGTAACACAAAATAATTTTCCATTGTGAAAACCTGGTCTATTTTGAAAGAACTTTCTAGTTTTGTTTAGGATTCATCAGAAAAGACATATGTTGATAAAAATATTGAATTCTAAGGTTAAAGAGAAATTTCTTACAAACCATCATCAAGAAAATGTTACTTATGAGGGGGAAAAAAGTCAGAACAGCATTGGACATGTCAGTGGCCTGACTGAAAGATAAAAGTCAGGGGGAAGGAATCTGGAGAGAAAAAAGTCCCAAATCAATCTTTCTATATAGCTACCTATGTTTCAACTGACAAAAAGTAAAAGTATTTTCATACTCCAGAAAAATCCAGTGACATATTATACTTTATCTTTTATTTATTTATTTATTTGAGAATAACTATTCTTATTTTTTTAATGTTTATTTTTGAGAGAGAGAGAGAGTCAGAGCATGAATGGGGGCGGTGGCGGGGGTGAGTGTCAGAGAGAGAGACACACAGAATATGAAGCAGGCTTCAAGCTCCCAACTGTCTGCAGAGAACTGGACAAGGATCTGGAACTCATGAACCACAAGATCATGCCCTGATTCACAGCAGGATGCCTAACCAACTGAGCTGCCCAGGTGCCCCTACATCTTATCTTAACTGAGGAAAATATTTGATATAGGATTGAAACCATATAAACATTCCAGGATTGAAACTTCCAGAAGGAGATGCAGAAACAGTGACTGGGAAGACCCTCATGATAAATCCAGAGGGAAGCAGAGAGACAGGGAATGTGTGATTTCAATTCTAAAAAAGAGGTCTTGAAAATGAACAGATACACTATAGGGAAAATTTCATTACTAATCTGGACCAGGAGTCAGCAAACTAATCTTGCACACTGCTTGTCATTAGAAGTAACATTTTATTGAAACTATGCTACGCCCTGCTGGGAGCCGCACTGGCCTCTCTGGATGGCAGTCACAGCAAGGAAATGGCCGTGTTTGCAGTTCCTGTGGTGAGAAATGAAAACTGGTATCTCCTTCTGCTACTATTGGCTCATGTTGGATATAAGCCTACTGATATTGACCAGGCCTCACAATATTCCGTATCAGACCCATATTCTGAATACAGATACCTCATAAGGAAAAGCATATTCCTGCCTTTACAAAAGAGATTTTAGAAAACTTAATTCATTTCCGATAAACAGTACTTAACCTTAGTGTCCATTTCCTGTTAATTTTTTTTTTTTTTTTGAGTGGCCAATGAAAAAGAGACATTTCTAGTTAATTGGTCAATGTGTTGGGCTGTATGTACTTCTTGGACAAGGGAGACAGTGGAAGCAGCCATAGACCCTATGATGACAATCAGTGCAGTAATGCCCTGCTGGAGGCCGAGCCGGCTCCAGCTAGTCCAGGGGTCCCTGAAGGATGGATGGTGTCAGCGAGAGATAGAGTGAGAGAGCCCCGTGATTCTTTCTGATCTCCAGGCAGGCATCTCTGTCCTGTCGGTTTTGGTGTCTTTATTTATAGGTTAAATGATAACATGACATCAGAAAAAGGAATTTTTACAATGGATAACTCTTCGTGATAAGATGCTTTGGAAAGTGTACAGAAGCAGGTTTTACAGGAATATTCTTGCAGAACTATTCCAATTATAGTGAGGTTAAGTAAATCTTATAACTAAAGATTTAGCAGGGTATTCTTAGTAAAAGACAGGATACATATTTGTTCTAAGTTAATAACGCTAAGGTTAGGTCATAGGTTAAGTGTATAGATGGGCTAAGAGTCATTCTGTCTGGCTCTCAAATGAATGTTTCTGAGTTGGTTAGTAAGTTGTTTGTGGAAACCTATTTGATGCTGAATGTGCGAACACCATGGAGGCCCTAAATGTGTCAGCCTTTTGTTTGTGAGTAATGTTTTAGCTACTCTTATCTATCCTCATCCCAGCCACCTGTAAGGGAGGGTGTTTTCAGAAAGTAGGCCTTGGGGAAGGGACTGCCATACATCACCAATTAGGAGAAGGTGTAAGTATTAACTTAAGTTCTGCCCTTATCTGTACCTTAACTCTAAATTGGGCTCTTTGTCTCAGGACCAGGCTCACTTGTAATTCTTGTGTTCTTAACCCCCTAAGTCTTGGATCTGCAAGGCCCTTAGGAAGAGCCTTTTGATAATCATCCATAGAGCTTTCATCTAAAATCTCTCTTGCAAAGGCAGGAATATGCTTTTCCTTATGAGGTGTCTATGTTCAGAATATGGGTCTGATATGGAATATTGTGAGGCCTGGTCAATACCAGCACAACATGAGCCAGTAGTAGCAGGAGATACCAGTTTTCATTTCTCACGACAGGAGCTGTGCAAACACGGCCATTTCCTTGCTGTGACTGCCATCCAGAGAGGCCGGTGCAGCTCCCGGCAATGCCCAATATTTGGCATGTGAGAGCATAATTGATCTCCTGTAAGACCTGTAACTCACAATCATCATACTAAGAAAGGGTTAGTTTAAGAGAATCTTCCATTGAAGGTGTGTTGCTCTTACAAATTGGGTCTAGATTAGAGACAATTAATACCAACAGAACATAAGAGGAAGGTGAGTATAAAGAGGAATTTTTTGTTGTTCCCCCAACTTTTCTGAACAAAGAGTAAGGACAGTTTATCTTATCAGACCTGTGATTCCTCAAGCTTCTGCCGTGCATAGACCAGCCAGCTTCCCTGGTGTGGCTGGAGCAGGGCTGGAGATCTCAGGGGTCAGTGTCCTTTTGAGTGTCAGTTTAAGCTGGTTGACTGGATCTGGATCACCTCACCAGGCTGACGGTTCTTCTCAGTTGGCCTACTTAACTCCAGAGCAATGGGTCCATGGGGTGATGCCTGAAACTTTAAGGGCTGAATCCTTTGGTTATATATCTGAATGACACCTGTAAGTCTTTGAAAGGGGTGAGTGACCCCCATCCTTCGAATAAACCAGATATCCTGGGTTTATTTGGGGTGGGCTTAGGGAGGATATCATTTGCATATTTAAAGATCCACCCTGTTTTCCTGTTGTTTCATGCATTCTATTTAGAAACAGGAGGAAGAGAGGAAGGCAGAAGAGGCAAGGTGACAGCAGAAGGCAGAGAAAGAGAATTATCAGTTTTAAATTTTGTGAGCTCAGAGGGAGGGGTGGACTTCAGGTTTCTTTTGTTTTGTTTTGTTTTATGTCAGTAGATTTTAGGCAGTCCGTGTCAGTCTGGAGAAGATAAGGAACTTTCCTGAAACAAAAGGAGTTTTAGCATCTGCTTGGGAATATTCCTTAAAGTCCCCATCCCGAGGTAGACCAGCCGCAGTTGGCTCCAATTATAGCCATTAATCTGGGAAATGAATGAGTGAGAAGCCCTCACATCTAACTAGAAAGAGGAACAAGGAGAGTTAACATTCCCTTTTTTTGTAAGCACATTCCATATAACATCTATAAAGAGTCTCCTTTCCTTAGACTCTTTATGACCCATAACTTCTCAAAAACAGTTCTTTGATTATCCACCAACTAACCCGACTTATCTTATGCAGGAGGGTCCGCGGCACCCTACGGTGGAATCCTAACCGTCGCGACTAATGTAATGAAAACAACATAGTTTAAAGAGATTACCTTCAGGTCCCTGTTCGGGCGCCACTATGCCGGAGGCTGAGCCAGCTCCAGCAGGTCCAGGGGCCCCTGAAGGATGGATGGTGTCGGTGAGAGAGAGAGGGAGAGAGAGAGAGAGCCCCGAGATTCTTTCTGATCACCAGGCAGGCATCTCTGTCCTGTCGGTTTTTGTGTCTTTATTTAAAGGTTCAGCAACAAGATGAAGTCATAGAAAGGAATTTCTCACAATGGGAGGCCTTTTGTGATAACAACAGTAGAATTATTCTGACCAAGGAAATAACAGAATGTTCTTGGTGAAAAATAGGATAGCATATAGGTCAAATTGTATATAGATAAGTTAGGAGTATTTTGTCTGGCTCTCAAGAGGATGAATGTTTCTGAATTGGTTTGTTTGTGGAGCCTAACATGGGGTCCCTGAATGGGTCAGTCTTTTGCCCCTGGGTTATGTTTTAGCTACTGTTATCTATCCTCATCCCAGCTGCCAGTGTGAGAGAGGGTGTTTGTGGAAAGTAGGCCTTGAGGAAGGGATTGTTATGTTTCACCAATTAGCAAAGATATATGTGGTAACTATGTTTTGCTCTTAACCCCAAAATAGGCCCTTGGTCTCGGGGCCAGGCTTAATTGTAATTCTTGTGTTCTTAACCCCCTAAGTCTCAGATCTGCAAGGCCCATAGGAAGAGACTTTTGACAATCACCCACAGAGCTTTCATCTAAAATCTCTTTTGTAAAGGCAGGAATATGTTTTTCCTTATGAGGTATCTGTATTCAGAATATGGGTCTGATATGGAATATTGTGAGACCTGGTCATACCAGTAGGCTTATATCCAACATGAGCCAATAGTAGCAGAAGGAGATACCAGTTTTCATTTCTCATGGCAGGAACTGCAAACATTGTCACTTCCTTGCTGTGANTTGTAATTCTTGTGTTCTTAACCCCCTAAGTCTCAGATCTGCAAGGCCCATAGGAAGAGACTTTTGACAATCACCCACAGAGCTTTCATCTAAAATCTCTTTTGTAAAGGCAGGAATATGTTTTTCCTTATGAGGTATCTGTATTCAGAATATGGGTCTGATATGGAATATTGTGAGACCTGGTCATACCAGTAGGCTTATATCCAACATGAGCCAATAGTAGCAGAAGGAGATACCAGTTTTCATTTCTCATGGCAGGAACTGCAAACATTGTCACTTCCTTGCTGTGACTGCCATCCAGAGAGGCCGGTGCGGCTCCCGGCAATGCCCCTTCATTTATGTATTGTCAATTGGTGCTTTCACGCCTACTACAGCAGATGTGTATGGTGGTGACCAGAACAGTATGCCCCTCCACCCCAGAAATATTTATCTTTTGGCCCTTTAGAGGAAAAAAAAAATACCAAACGTGGTCTAGACCTAAAAGAAATCTTCTCAGCAAAACCTAAAGCTTAGAAGCAGAGCAGGGTATGTAAAGTAATTTCAGTGTCTCATTGATGGAAAGAGGAAAGAGACAAGTACGTATATCCCAAATAATGGCCACAGTTTAAATGACCCTCATTCCAAAAAAGATAAAGGACAGTGCAGAGGAAGAAACAGTGCATCTTTAAAATAATAACATTTTCATTTCAGATATTAGTAGAAAATTGTGTGTCAATATTGAAAGGGAGGAAAAATGATTTTCCCTCTACCCTTCTGAGTCTTGGCTGAGAACTCTATAATAAAGGACTGATGAACAAGAGAAAAGCAGATGAGATTGTTCACATGTACCCCTCATGTATACATGAGAGATACAGAGAGGAAAATGAGTAACTCCCTGACATGCTTCAGAATTCAAGCTTAAATGCCATTTTCATAGAGAAAGGGAAGAGGAGATGTAGGCCTTTTGGGGGAGAGTAAGTAACTTTTATGAAAGATGAATGGCCCTTTAGCAGAATAGGTAAAAGACATGAAAGTTTGTAGAAAAGATTGTCTAGATGTGGTATAAACTTTTAGATTGCTTCTCTGTGTGGAGTCAACTTTCTCTGGTTGATGAAACTCCTGGGAAGGTATTGATGACAACTGAGTTTCTTTTGTGGGACCTGTCTTTAGGCAGAAAAGGGGAATTTAGAGAGAGGTTCTCATTGCATTTTCTGTATTTCAAGTACCCAGAACTCAAAATAATCAATATATCAAAGTGGCATATTTTGAGGTGGCATGTTCCTAATTCCTATAGACATATTCTGGGTTGGGACCTTCTGCTACCCTTCCATATAGAAAAAGGTAACAATAATGCTATGGCAAATAGGTAGACATTACACATTTAAGAAATACATTAATGAATAAGAAATTCAAGAAACCAAAAATAAATAAAAATGTAAATAAGGAGAATACATAGGAAATACAGTGTATATCTAATGGTAAATAAGTTTAAATTATTAACTGTAACAATTCTTATGAAAAGTTGAAATAAATAAAATCACCCTCTAAAAATTATTCTCAGACTATAGTAAAAAGACTACTACTATGTTACTGATAAGAAGATGTAATCAAATTAACAAATTAAGGCTGGAAATAGAAATGACAAATAACAGGCAAAGGAAAACAAAAGTTTGGGTAAAGTTGTAGAAAGAAATTTATCTCCAGCACAATGAGACATCATCTCATACTTATATACTATTTCTTAATGTGAGATCAGTGTTCCTTGTTGCCCTTTCATGCCAACTATGAGAAGAGGAAAGAGATTGAAGAAGAATTCCTAGGCACTCTTAAGGACTCTGCCAGGAGGTAAGACACATTTCAGTGGAGGTCATGTGGTCACACCCACTGCACAAGAGACACAGTGGAGAAGATTTTGTACCCAATGTCACATCTCCCACTTTATGGAGAATGTAATGTTCTCATGCCTGTATAATGACCTTTATGGGGTGGTTCTTAGGAGACTAGGACCTAGTTCTGCTGCCAAGAGGTGTAGAGAGCAGATTAGTCATCATAAATCTGGGTTATTTCAAAGCATTCTAAAAACTTGGGTGGGGCTAAATCATGAAATGACTCTGGGGGCATAGTAAGACTTCTGGTTTTACGTTAAGTGAGATGAGTAGCCATTATATAGTTTTTGCAGATACATATATATTACCATGTGATGTTTTAAAAGAATCACCCTGGCTGCTTTGTAGAGAGCTGACTCTAGGGACACTTGCAAAAGGAAGAAGACCAGTGAGAAGGCTTTGGAAGTAGTGTAGACTAGGAATGTTGTTGGCTTGAACCATATAATACTAGCAGTGAAAGGAATGAGAACTGACAGGATGTGGGTGTATTTTGAGTTACAGGCAACCATAATTGGTATATTGGTGTAAGAGAAAGAGTTAAGTCAAAGATGTCAATCAAGGGAGATGACAGGTAACAAAAAACTAACACAAGATAAAAAAAAAATACATATGTTTCTCCTATGTTTATGCTGGGGAGACTGCTAGACATATTAAAACAAAGGGAGAAATGATGAAGGAAAATTATAAACCAAGGCTGTGTTTAGTGGCATCTCTTAAAAATAGAATTAAGGTTTTAAAAAGCAGGTGATCGCTCTGGGGGCAAGATGGCGGAGAAGTAAGGAGCTCCGTACTTGCACTCGCGCCCATACATCACACAGAAAAGATCTGAAGCCACTGGAAACCTTACAAAACCTGAGAGATTGGGAGAAAAAAGACGCAGAATCCACTGAGAGAGACTTCTAACGTGAGTGAGAACCGGGGAAGATAAAATCGGGCCGGGATCGCAGACTCCAGGGTGGGAGGCGATCCCCCTCTACCCTCTACGGGGAGTGAGAGGGGAAAAGGAGAGAGTCCGAAACAGAAAAACCTCCACTCGGTGCATAGAAAGACTGTACTTGCCAAACACCTGCACATCAGGTCCCCTCGTGCAAACTGATCCTGGGGGGCGCGAGCACACAAACTGCTTCTTTGAGATGCTCTTCAGACTGGCGGCTGGACTTCAGAGTGGTGGCGCGCCTGCCGCCATTGTAGCGCCTGGGCGGCTGGGGCCCCAGAAAGAGCCGCGCGGACACCGGGCGTCCACGCTCCTGGCTGCCTAGGACTCGAGAGGGAAGGCAGAGAGCTAAAAACTGGGAAATGTGCCTGTGATTTCGTGTTTCGGGTGACGAGCCATAGAGGGACCTGGTTTTCCTCACTCCAGAGGGCTCCGCGCACCCGGCAGGCAAGCCCCCGCGCATGCTCGCCAGCCCGACCCAGAGAAGGAAGCAGCGATTCTGACTCCGCCCCCAGAGCTCGGCAGGAGGCCTGGAATTGCCCCGGGGGGTTGCCTGGGAAGCTGTGTCGAAGGAAACTTCAGCGGGGCGCGCGGACTGGGATTTGGAGATTGGAACTGGCCTGGGTTGAGGAGTGCAACCAACTTCGGCTGCGTCCCCAGTACGGGGAGTTTACACGCCCAAAAAAGCGAGGTGCAGCGCTTGGTTCAAGAAGGGACTGGAGCCCCGCCACTCTCCTCCCCACAACCGCCGAGGCAGAGCTCCCGCCTGAGGCATTGGGTCCCGCCCCGCCCATCCCTGCCTGAGAGGTGCTCTCCTCCCTTTGTTTTTTTCTTTTTTTTCTTTCTTTCTTTTTTTTCTTTTTTTTCCCTTTTTTACTCTTTCTTTTTTTCTTCTTCTTTCTCTTTTCTCTCTTTTTTCCCAAGAACACTGACCTGATTAACTCTGGTCACCGGCTTGCTTAAACAATCACAACGAGTCCATTGTGTAAATGTAAATTCTACACCTACCGACATTTTCATCTCTTTCTCTCAGGAGTAATTAGACTATATAGTTTCTCTGGATAATTCCAGCACCCTTCTCTCACCTATCCAACCATATTCTACCCTTTACCTCTTTGAAAAAAGCTTCTTATCCCTTCTGCCTGTTCATTCTATTTCCAATTGTGTCTCATCCCGCCCTGCTTTCTCTCTGTTTCTCTATGCTCCTCAACCAGCACTGCATACACACGGCTATTTAACTGTAGCTGGGAAATCTGGTTATATCCTTTAAACCGTTCTTTGTCCATCGGTTTTCTTCTTTTTTCCTTTTCCTTTCCCCTTTTTGACCCTTTTATGTATTTTATACTCCCTATTATTCGCCCTCCCTCCTCCATCTTTTCTCTTAACTTTTTCGTTTTCCCTCTCGCTTTGCATGTTAGTTGAATTAGCCTGTGCGTTTGTGTGCTCCTGCTCCCTGTGTGTTTGTCTGTCTGTTTTCTTTTCCAGGGCTACCTCAAGAAACAAGCTAGAGTGCACAAGGTGGAGAGTCCCAAATATCACTACGAATAGGAAAATAAAATAACCAAGGTCCCAACAAGAGAGACCAGGGGATACCATTCAAAAAACACTCTCTGAAAGGGTAGGCCCTGGAAAGTCAAAGAGCCTTCTTGGATATAGCAGTGCTCATAGAAACAGAGAGAATAATAGGTCTTTAAAACCAACAAGAGCCGGAAAGCTAACTAAAATGACGAAACGAAAGACCTCTCCTCCAAAGAAACTCCAAGAAGAAATGACAGCTAATGAACTGCTCAAAACAGATATCAGCAGCATCACTGAACAAGATTTTAGAATAATAATGGTAAAATTAATAGCTGGGCTTGAAAAAAACATAGGGGACATCAAAGAAACTATGGCTACAGACAGAATGGAAAATAAAAATAGGCATGAAGAATTAAAAAATGCGATAAATGAGATCCATAATAAATTAGAGGCCTCCAATGCACGGATTGAAGAGGCAGAAAGGAGAATAAGTGATTTAGAAGACACCATTATAGAAAAACAAGAAGCTGACAAAAAAAGAGACAAACTGATCCAGGAACAGGAAAGAAGAATTCGAGAGCTCAGCGATACGGTCAAACGCAACAATATCCGTATCATAGGAATCCCAGAAGAGGAAGAGAGAGGGAAAGGTGCTGAAGGAGTCCTGGAACAAATTATAGCAGAGAACTTCCCCGACCTGGGGAAGGAAGTAAATGTGGAAGTACAAGAGGCTCAGAGGACTCCCCTCAGACGTAACCTGAATCGATCTTCTGCACGACATATCATAGTGAAAATGGCCAAATACAAGGACAAAGAGAGAATTTTGAAAGCAGCTAGGGAGAAAAGGGCCCTAACATACAAAGGGAAACCTATCAGAGTGGTGACAGACCTATCTACTGAAACTTGGCAGGCTAGAAAGGAATGGCAGGAAATCTTCAATGTGATGAACAGTAAAAATATGCAGCCAAGAATCCTCTATCCAGCAAGCCTGTCATTCAAAATAGAAGGAGAGATAAAAACCTTTCCAAATAAACAGAAATTGAAAGAATTTGTCACCACGAAGCCAGCCCTACAAGAAATCCTGAGGGGGATGCTCTGAAGGAAAGGTTGCAAGGAACAAAGATACCAGAGACACCACCACAAACATGAACCCTACAAAAGATACAAAGACTCTAAACCCACATATTTCAATAATAACACTGAATGTAAATGGGCTGAATGCTCCAATCAAAAGACATAGGGTAGCAGAATGGATTAAGAAACAAAATCCATCAATATGCTGTCTACAAGAAACTCATTTTAGACGGGAAGATACCTTCAGATTAAAAGTAAGGGGATGGAGAAATATATATCATGCTACAGGAAATCAAAAGAAAGCCGGAGTAGCGATACTTATATCAGACAAACTGGACTTTAAATTAAAGACAATCACAAGAGATGAAGAAGGGCACTACATAATAATTACAGGGTCCATCCATCAGGAAGAACTAACAATCATAAATGTCTACGCACCGAATATGGGAGCACCTAAATATCTAAAACAATTAATCACAAACAGAAACAAGCTTATAGATAAGAATGTGCTAATAGCAGGGGACTTTAATACTCCGCTTACAGCAATGGATAGGTCAACCAGACAGAAAATCACTAAAGAAATAATGGACTTGAAAGACACATTGGACCAGATGGATCTGACGGATATATTTAGAACTTTACATCCTGAGGCCAGGGAATTTACTTTCTTCTCAAGTGCGCATGGCACATTCTCCAAGATAGATCACATACTGGGACATAAAGCAGCCCTCAATAAATATAAAAGAATAGAGATCATACCATGCACACTGTCAGATCACAATGCTTTGAAACTTGAAATCAATTACAGGAAGAAGTCTGGAAAACCGCCAAAAACATGGAGGTTAAAGAACACCCTTCTAAAGAATGAATGGGCCAATCAGGCAATTAGAGAGGAAATTAAAAAATATATGGAAACAAATGAAAATGAAAACACAACAATTCAAAATCTATGGGATGCGGCCAAGGCAGTCCTAAGAGGAAAGTACATTGCTCTCCAGGCCTATTTCAAGAGATTAGAAAAAGCACAAGTCCAAAATCTAACAGCTCACCTAAAGGAGCTAGAGGCAGAGCAACAAGAACGCCCTAAACCCAGTAGAAGAAGAGAAATAGTAAAAATTAGAGCAGAAATAAACAACATAGAGACCAAAGAAACAATTGAACAGATCAATGAAACCAAGAGTTGGTTTTTTGAAAAAGTAAACAAAATTGACAAACCTCTAGCCAGGCTTATCAAAAAGAAAAGAGAGAGCACCCAAATAGACAAAATTATGAATGAAAATGGACTTATTACAACCAACCCCTCAGAAATACAAGCAATTATCAGGGAATACTATGAAAAATTATATGCCAACAAATTGGACAACTTAGAAGAAATGGACAAATTCCTAAACACACACTCACTACCAAAATTCACACGGGAAGAAATAGAAAACCTGAACAGACCCATAACGAGTGAAGAAATCGAATCAGTGATCAAAAATCTCCCAACAAATAAGAGCCCTGGACCTGATGGTTTCCCTGGGGAATTCTACCAGACATTTAAAACAGAATTAATCCCAATTCTTCTCAAGCTATTCCAAAAAATAGAAGTCGAAGGAAAACTCCCGGACTCATTTTATGAAGCCAGCATCACTCTGATTCCCAAGCCAGACAGAGATCCAACAAAAAAAGAGAACTATAGGCCAATATCCTTGATGAATACGGATGCAAAAATTCTCAACAAGATCCTTGCAAATCGAATCCAGCAGCATATCAAAAGAATCATCCACCAAGATCAAGTGGGATTCATTCCTGGGTTACAGGGCTGGTTCAACATTCGCAAATCAATCAATGTGATCCATCATATCAATAAAAGAAAAGATAAAAACCATATGATCCTGTCAATAGATGCAGAAAAAGCATTTGACAAAATACAGCATCCCTTCTTAATAAAGACTCTCGAGAAAGTTGGGATAGAAGGAACCTACTTAAACATCATCAAAGCCATCTATGAGAAGCCTTCAGCTAACATCATCCTCAACGGGGAAAAACTGAGAGCTTTCCCCCTGAGATCAGGAACACGACAGGGATGTCCACTCTCACCACTGTTGTTTAACATAGTGCTGGAAGTCCTAGCATCAGCCATCAGACAACAAAAGGAAATCAAAGGCATCAGAATTGGCAAAGAGGAAGTCAAACTTTCACTCTTCGCAGATGACATGATACTCTACATAGAAAACCCGACAGACTCCACCAGAAGCCTACTAGAACTGATCCAAGAATTCAGCCAAGTTGCAGGGTACAAAATCAACGTACAGAAATCGGTTGCATTTTTATACACCAATAATGAAGCAACAGAAAGAGAAATCAAGAAACTGATCCCATTCACAATTGCACAAAAAACCATAAAATACCTCGGAATAAACCTAACCAAGGATACAAGAGATCTGTATGATGAAAACTATAGAAAACTTATGAAGGAAATTGAAGAAGACACAAAGAAATGGAAAAACATTCCATGCTCATGGATAGGAAGAATAAATATAGTTAAGATGTCATTACTACCTAAAGCACTCTACACATTCAATGCAATTCCAATCAAAATTGCACCAGCATACTTCTCAAAACTAGAACAAACTATCCAAAAATTTGTATGGAACCACAAAAGACCCCGAATAGCCAAAGTAATACTGAAAAATAAAACCAAAACGGGAGGTATCACCATCCCAGACTTCAGCCTCTACTACAAAGCTGTCATCCTCAAGACAGTATGGTATTGGCACAAAAACAGACACATAGACCAATGGAACAGAATTGAGAACTCAGAAGTGGACCCAAAAGTATACAGCCAACTGATCTTTGACAAAGCAGGAAAGAATATCCAATGGAAAAAAGACAGCCTTTTTAACAGATGGTGTTGGGAGAACTGGACAGCAACATGCAGAAGAATGAAACTAGATCATTTTCTCACACCATGCACAAAAATCAACTCAAAATGGATAAAGGACCTGAACGTGAGACAGGAAACTATCAACACCCTAGAGGAGAAAGCAGGAAACAACCTCCTTGACCTCCACCGCAGCAACTTCTTACTTGACACATCCCCAAAAGCAAGGGAATCAAGAGCAAAAATAAACTGTTGGGACCTCATCAAGATTAAAAGCTTCTGCACAGCCAAGGAAACAACCCAGAAAATTAATAGGCAACCAACGGAATGGGAAAAGATAGTTGCAAATGACATATCAGATAAAGGGTTAATATCCAGAATCTATAAGGAACTCACCAAACTACACGCCCGAAAAACAAACAACCCAGTGAAGAAATGGGCAGAAGACATGAACAGACACTTCTCCAAAGAGGACATCCAGATGGCCAACAGACACATGAAACGATGCTCAGCATCCCTCCTCATCAGGGAAATACAAATCAAAACCACACTGAGATACCACCTCACGCCAGTCAGAGTGGCTAAAATGAGCAAATCAGAGAACTCTAGATGCTGGCGAGGATGTGGAGAAACGGGCACCCTCCTACACTGTTGGTGGGAATGTAAACTGGTACAGCCCCTCTGGAAAACAGTGTGGAGGTTCCTCAGGAAACTAACAATAGAACTCCCCTATGACCCAGCAATAGCACTGCTAGGAATTTACCCAAGGGATACAGAAATGCTGAGGCATAGGAGCACATGTACCCCAATGTTCATAGCAGCACTCTCCACAATAGCTAAAACATGGAAAGAGCCTAAGTGTCCATCAACAGATGAATGGATCAAGAAGATGTGGTTTATCTATACCATGGAATACTACATGGCAATGAGAAAGAATGACATCTGGCCATGTGTAGCAACATGGATGGACCTTGAGGGTGTTATGCTGAGCGAAATAAGTCAGGCAGAGAAGGACAAATATCATATGTTTGCACGTATAGGAGGATTAGGAGGAACTTAACTGAGGAACAAGGGGGAGAAGAAGGGCGGAAATGGTGGGGGAAAGGGAGAGAGGCAAACCATGAGAGACTCTTGAATGCTGACAAAAACTGAGGACTGATGGATGTGGGGGGGAGGGGGGAATGGGCATGGAGGAGGGCACTTGTGGGGATGAGCACTGGGTGTTATGTGGAAACTAATTTGACAATAAACTATTTGTAAAAAAACAAAAATAAAATAAAAAAGCAGGTGATCTGTTATATTTACTATACAGCATCTACAAATTGGCATTATTGCTAATTAAATGTCATACAGTCTTTAACTATTGTATTGATTTCTCTTTTAATAAAAATGCACTTGTCTCCTAGATACTGTTCTCAAAGGATAAAAATCTTGATGTATAACTGCAATCTTTGGATTTATAGGAGAAATCATGGAAATGTGTTTCTTCAAGTGACTTCTAAATTGGGAATGATAATGTAATGGCAGATTTATTTGAGGATTTTATATGTAAATTTTCAAAATGCCTTATAAAATGCGGATTTGAATCTCAACACCTAAGCAGATTACATCCTCACATCTTTCCAAGAGCATTTAGATTCAGTTCAGAAAACTGTTTTTGCTGGAGCTCTGAGCCCACATCAAAAATCCCTGGCTTAGACCACTGTCCCCCAAACAGCATAGGCTAAGGTTTGCTTAAGCAGAATAATTATAGATACCTACATTCATTTATTTATTATGTATAAACCTTTATGATTTCAGCATTGTGCTTGTTTATTGGACACATAAGCCTTAAAGCATAGCTTTAGCCCATGGAAAACTCAGAGACTCTGTCAGAGACATGAACAATTATGTTTCAGTGGAAAAAAATAGTCCCTATGATATTTTTAAAGTTTGTTATGCTTGTCCAAAAACATCCAGCTCAGCATATAACAGTTGTATATATTTTCAAGGAAAACTTTTTAGATTAATGCCAACTCTTTACTGTTATAATTTTTAAATTACTATCTAAAATATCTGTGTTGTGTATGTGTCCTCAAATTTAATTATATTTATATACAATATATACAAATTTGGAGAAGAAAATAATTGACAAATGTTGGTCTTTGAAAGAGGCCCAATAAATAGCATCTATTTTCCTTATGTTTTAAATTGTTGAGATTATGTTTTCTTCAAATTTGTTTAGACTAAGACATTTTCTTTATGTTGATATAGTCAGGCAAAGTTCACATGCGCATAAACTAGAGTTACCACAAGAATCACTGGAAAACATTATTCATTATGTCCTATACCTAGGACACTTTTAGCATCTTTGATTCTGCTACCATATTGTGAATAAAAACTGATGGCCATTTGAGATTCAAAATATACCCATTATTATAATACACAATGGACAGCCTTTTTCAATTTCTTGGCAAGATCAATACTTTTGTGTCCTATTTATACATATCACAGGGATACAGAAACACTACTATTTAATTCTCTTAATAAAAATAAATTTCAGGGTTGAATATTATGATACACAAGATCAAAAGTGACAAGAGCTCCGTGGAAGTATCTTGAATAACGAATGTGGTAGAAAGCATAGGATTGTCAATTAACATTACATGGTACATTAGACATCTTGGCAAATATAAAAATCCCTCAAATAGGGGCGCCTGGGTAGCTCAGTCGGTTGGGCAGCTGACTTCGGCTCAGGTCATGATCTCATGGTTCGCGGGTTGGAGCCCCATGTCGGTCTCTGTGCTGACAGCCAGCTCAGAACCTGGAGACTGTGTCAAATTCTGTGTCTCCCTCTCTCTCTGACCCTCCCCTGCTCATGCTGACTCTCTCTCTCAGAAATAAATAAAATGTTTTTAAAAAATCCCTCAAATATACAGCCATTACAAGAGAAGCCTATAGTTGAACTTTTTCTTTTTCAGGATGTGATTTAATATGCATGGAAAATTGAATATTGACAGGATGAATGACATCATTAAATATTATTTTATTTTTATATAATTAAAGTAACAATATATCTTGGTTTGCATCTCTTTTTTCAGCATACTTTTAATAATCTTCACTTTTATTCTCAAACCTGACCTGGAATAAAAAAGAAAATACATTCTCACCTGTATGTAATATATCATTTGGCAAAAATAAAAGTTTACAAAAGGGAGAACATAAGAGAGACATTGTTGTTGCCTTTTCATTTTGTGTGAATCCTGTCAACATTCTTTAGGGCACCAATGCCAAATATTTCATTTAATAAATTAACTCCAAATAATTGATGGTTGATACCTGGGAGGAAAATGCTGAAAATTCTTCTTTTTTAACACACCCATGTAGGTGGTATAAATTAAATATTCTTAAATACAATTACCAGAATAGGAATAGTTCAGTTCCTGGTTAATAATAACAATACTTTGCTATGATGAAGGTATTATACTATGTTTCTGAAATTCTTTTTTAAAAGTTTATAAATGAGAACAGGGAGGAAATTGAAGCTCATATATAGCCTATATATATAACCAAAATTAATATAGTTATTAAATGGTGACAGTAGATGTGAACTCTGACTCTAGAGATTGTGTTATTGATCACTATGACATAAAATGCCATCTTTACAGATTATTATTGTGCAGACCCTGTGGTAGAGAGAACAATGGCCTTCGTGGCCCTCTCAATATGTCTACATCCTAATCCCCAGACCCTGTGGCTATTTTACCTTATACAGCTAAAAGGACATTGAAACAGTGATTAATAATTTAGTTAAGGATCTTGAGATGGAAAGGTTCCAAATTACATGGCTGGCCTAATGTATCACAAGGGTCCTTACAGAGGGGAAATAGGAGAGTCAGAGACAGACATGGAAATGTGACAACAGAAGCTAAGTTGATAGGTGGAGAGAGGTAGAAGGAGGGGGTGGGGCAGAGGGAGATGGAGGAAGGGAGGGAGAGAGAATCTGAAATTACAGTCACCAAATTGTGGTGATAATTTTGTGGTGACAGAATTCTTACTAATATTCTTTCACTACCTTCTTGGATTCATTTTGGTAATTAGTAAATTTTCTTTCATGATTTTTTTTCAAATAAGATAAATTATTTTTTTAAATGGAGAATAATTTCTACAAATTTCTTTACTCAGAGGATCTGCTAATTATAACGAAGGGTATACTTATTATTGAGGAGTGTGATGACATTTATTATCGAGGAGTGTGATGAGGAGTGTGATGAGATAATATTTAATCACACTAAAGACCAATATTCTTGTGGTCATGACACTTGGTTCTTTTAGAAATATGCTGCCCTTTCTCACTTGGCGGTCTCACAGCTAATAAACAAACTAAAATAATATCTTCTTTCCTAGACTCCTAAAGTGAGATCATCAAAAAGATGTTAGAAATTCATTTACAGCTTTAAGATGTACAGGGGCCCCTGAGTGGCTCAGTAGGTTAAGTGGCCAACTTTGACTCAGGTCATGATTTCACATTTGTGAGTTTGATTCCCATATTGGGCCCTCTGCTACCAGCGGGGAGTCTGCTTCAGTTCCTCTGCCTCTCCCTCTCTCTGCCCCTCCCTCACTCTCTTACTCTTTCTCTCCTCAAAATAAATAAAAACATTTAAAAAAATGTACATTGCTCCCAAAAGTGCATTTCTACAAAATAGTTATAGGTGGGCATAAGGCTTCACCTGATAAGTATAGCACCTTATCTCAGGATGTATTGTTAAAGAATATTGCCACAATAGCTATTAATTTTAAAAATCATGATCATGCTGAATGGAAATAAAAATATGTATGCTATGTATATATGTATGTGTATATTTAAATATATAATATAAATAAATACATACCAATATACACATGTATATGTGTGTATATATATATTCATAAGTATGTACATGTTCATAAACATGTATATCTATATACATGTGCACTTATCAAAATACTAAGGATGGTTGCCTCATGTTAATACTACTTGTCTTTTGTTGTCTAAATATTTTTAAAAATATGGGTTATCTATAATTGAAAAATGGTTATTTGCATTTCAAATCTATCAAACTGGATGGAATCTGGGTTTAGTGTCTCTAGTAAAGAGGTAATGTAACTATTGAAAATGCTCTTGGTAATTTTTAGGTTGTAAAGTTTTCTTAATCTGCATTTCTGATTTAGTCCTCACAGTGACCTCTGTGGGAGGCCTTATTAAAAGCATGGAAAGATCTGCTGTTTGCCCCCAGGTCCCACATGCAGAGCAGCGTGGCCTATAATTCTTCTCTGGGTCCTACACATCTGTGCCACACTCTGCAACTTTTCTGTAAATCACACTTCGGAAAGCGGTTAAGGGAATATGAATGTATTTAGTTTAGAATTGAAAAAGAGTGATGACGTTACCCGAAGTATTGAGAATGTCTGGCACAGAAAATATCTGCAGGATCACTGACTTAAAACAATGAAATGTGGATTCTGGACTTCCTTGTATGTTTTGCAAATGTTTTGTAAGAAGGAACAATTCCCATGGCCAATGAAAATTATTAGGATGAGCAGTGCAGGAATAGACAGAGAAGAGGTTAATAGCATGAAGACTAGGAAAGGAAGAAAAAAATATGTATATAAAGGTAAGTGTTTCAAGTTCAGTTAGATTCAAGCTAATCATGATGGCTTTCACAATGGAGTTGGTGAAGAGTGCAGAAGTTACTAATCAAACATGAAATACCAAAGATGAAGCTGAAAGTGGTTGTGAAGGAGATGGTGCCCAAAAATGTCCATTTCTTAATCCCTGGAGCCTGGGAATGGATGACATTATATCACAAAAAGGGACTTTACAGAGGTAATTTGGGTTATAAATCTAAAAATAGAGAGCTTGTTCTGGGTTGTCCAGGTGGGCCCAATCTTATCAGAGGCCCAGAGAACTTTCTCCAGTTTGGAGCAGAAGAAATACAGCAAAAGTGGAATTCAGAAAGATTCCAAGTGCAGAGGACCCCAAGCAGTGACCAGAAAGGCATTCAGGAACAGAAGTTAACCCCAGCTGACAGCCAGCGACATAATGGAGCTCTCAGTAATACCCCTCAAGGCACTGGATTTTGGCAATGATCTGAGTCAATGGACTCAGAGTCTTTCCAGAGTCTCCTATTAAGAGCCCAGTGAGCAGATATGGACACTTTGTTTCAGTTTTCATCTCTTACAACTTTGAGGGGAGAAGCCCGTAGAACCAATGAGCCAAATAGGACTTCTAAGTTACAGAACTGTGAGGTAATAAATATGTGTTGTTTTAAGCTTCTAAGAATGTGTTAATTTGTCACAGAAGCAATAGAAAAGTGGATACCATAACTTGATAGAAAGGGATAGGATCCTTATCACAAAGGAACAACATATTAAAACTGGAGAAGGGAGGTGTGGGTAGGCACAATTTTTGTGTGCACGTTCATATGCGCATACACGTGTACAAATAGGATGCATTTAAATGATCACTATAGAGGAGTTTAATCAGAGTATTTCAAATTTAATAATAAAAGGAGTAAAATGAATGACGCATAAAAGTTTGGGCAATGACAATATTATGGAGATCCTTAAACTGCCCATTGATGGGAAGCAGTCCTGAAAGATGGGATGCTGTGTTAACTGATGGACATCAGTAAAAGCAAAATGCCTCATTTGAACAACTTAAAAAAAAATCTCAGATACTGCAAGACTATGGTTGATTACCATGAGGAAATCAGAACTGCTGTTCTTCAGACAGAAATGACAAGTACATGCTTGCATAATGCCAAAATGTGAAAATGACATCTTGAAAGGGGAAAAAAATTAAAACTAAGTAAGCCATCCTTATACTTTAATTTTCATAAAACGGCACTCTGAAAACTACAGTAAATTTGCCTATTTATATTTAGAATTCAACGCATATCTGTATTCTCTCTGTAAATCAGTTGCATTTTTAGCTATAGACAGGGCTGTATTATTCAACTAAGTTGTTAATTTTATACTAATATTTCATAAGTATTGTTGATTTCAAAATGACTCCTCCAGGGGCCTCTCTTCCAGTTTTTGGACTTGTCTCCTCCACTGATGTTACACTTGACACAATATCAGCTACCACAGAGATGACTTAGTCAAACTGTTCATTGCCAATAGCTGTAAACTTAATAATCTCCATTTCAATTCTTTCCCTTTTCCAACCACTCTTGTCTTTTTAGCTCATTCCTTCTACTATGCCCTAAACCACAGCTGACTTACTTTATTCACTTTGTATGTATTCTTCCTTACCACACTCATGTTTTCACTACCATTTTTACCTAGTTTATATGAGTAACTGGGAGCCATACTAAACTCACAGACCCTAAATAAAGTTTCTTATCTCCCTCACAATTCCATCCTTCCCATTACTTTGGGTGGAAATTGTGGGTTCATCCTTGACTTTTTTTTTTTTTTTTTTTAATTTCTCACTTACCACATCCCATCCATCATTATTTCTTGTTGGTTTTAATTGCAAAATACATACAGATAATGACCATGTGTCCCTATCTCCATTGATACTAGTCTATAAAGCCACCATCATTCCTCTTCTGGGACTTCTAAAGTTGCCTCCACCTACTCTTTCTGCCTCTCTCCTCAGCCTTTTATTACCTCTTCTTAACATAGAACACACAGTGTCCCTGTGAATGTGAAGTCAGATCAGTATATTTTTCTAATGTAAACCTACTCAAGATTCCATGACTCCTCTTATCTCTCAGTGGAAAAGCCAATATCTGCTAACTGAGCTGGACCCAGTATATTCTTAGACTTGATCTACCAGAATCCTCTCCTGCACTGTGTCTCAGCTTTCCCCTCTCCTAGCTGCAGCTGGGACATTTTAGCACTTCATACCTGCATTTCTCATTCTCTAAGATGCAAGCCTTTCGAAGGCAACACAACTCACTTCTTCATCCCTTTTGGGCCTCTGCCAAATGTGATCTTCTCACTGAGACCTTTAGTAGTTCTCTGGTGGAAACTAACAAACTACTCTCCCCTCCCTGCCACCATATCTTAACACTCCTTTTACCTTTCTGTTTTTTTCTGAATATCACTTATTACCATCAAATATGCTATATATTTATTATTATGTATTTATTAGGTGACTGTCTCTCCTAACTAGATTTCTAGTTTCATGGTAGTGGGAATTTTGTCTATTTAGTTCACTTCCACATATACACAAACACTCATGAGAAATACAAAACAGATATTTCATACCCAGTAAAAGTAGAGTGAAGCAACTCGAAACTTTATATGTACTAGTACAGAATGAAAGCTGTATGTCAGTAATAAGTGAGAGAAATGCAGAAAGAAAATGTGCCTATATGTTACTATTTGTATAAAATATTATTTATGAATAGACTATATACTTTATTCTGGAATAAGTGTGGACACAAGCAAAAATAATGGTAATAGGAAGACACAGGGACTCTGGATGAGTGATATGAGATATTTTTTTTTATTGCATTGTCAATGTACATTCCATTTGTTTGTATAAGGAATATATGTATATATTGCATGTATGTACATGTGAGGGATATATGTCATATATTCCCAAATAAATACATTGTTCAGAATAATAAAAATCTACCATTAATATACTTAATATGCTCAAAATACAGGTAAATCTGTAAACCTGTCAACTAACATAAATTTATTATCTACTATTTTTATTTTTTTAAAGTTTATTTATTTGTATTGAGAGAGAGAGGGTAGAGGGGAGGGAAGATAAAGAGAGGAGAGAGAAAGAGTGCAGGCTCTGCACTGTCAGCTCAGAGAGCTCAACGCAGAGCTCAAATTCACAGACTCTTAGATTATGACCTGAGTTGAAATCAAAAGCTAGATCCTTAATCAACTGAGCCACTCTACTATCTTTAAATTTGAGATAGTTGATTCAAGGAAATTATTAAGGTGTAAATAATATCTCTGTTTCAATAGTACATACAATCAAGTTGGAGAGACAAGATTTAATTTTTTTGAAAATTTAAATAAAGACTCACATGAATTTAGAATTTTCATCCAGAAATGCCTATTACAAATAGTTTATGCATGGACATTTCTAGATTATAGGAGATATAAAATTCTACTTTAGTATTCAAAATATTCATAATCTAAATGGAAAATAAGAATATACTGCCATGTCTTTCCTCACAATCATGGGGATTTGTATAATTGTTATCACATTGACCCAAATCACTTATGGAAAAGTGTTAAAAGACTTATCTATGACAAATGCGAACACACAATGTCCCTTGGGCTATACAGTTTTTGGGACAGCAGACTCATTCTAGTACAGGATATCCTGCCTGGGAATAGCTTACTATAGGCGTAGACTATCCTAAAATAGAGTAGGGAACCTTTTCTTTTTTTTTTTTTTTTTTTACAAGGGATATGGCAAGAGACCTCAGGCCTAGAAAACAAATCCATAGCTCAGCACAAGAGATTCATATCAATCTTGCTAATCTCAGCCAGAACTCTGGTTGTTAATCTAACATCTAGTTCGGTGCAGGTAGGCAGTTCTGTGCCAGACTACATGGATGGGAAAGGGAATGAAGGTGCAGAACCATTCATTTCAAGGACTTTCTCTTCTCTACTCTGTGGTCAGCTCTTAAATTCTTATGAAATATAAACTGAGCGCAGTCTGAGAATTAAATATGGGTACACATGCTGATTCATCCCAGATACTTTCCTTTAAATGTGAACCAACCTTAACCATAGTCACTTGGACTTTCACAGGAGCTTCAACATCTGCTGGGAGGGCCGAAGGGGATATGCAGAATCTGATAGATTGCAAACATATTCTAAAATCTACCTCACCAAGGCTAAGATTGGAATGTCTGGAGTCATCTGAACTGCTCCTCCAGAGATTGCACTGAGAGCTCAATTTAGGCTAAGGTATTGACTGAAAAGTAGTATAAATATTTGGATACTTCAAATACTCTTTCCTGGAGAGCCATAAAGAGTCCAGGGCTAATACAATCTGGACAAAGAACTAATGCTCGTCTGCTTCACAATAAAGAACTAGGCTGTCTGATCAACAAACTTCCCATCAAGTGTCCCTTGAATCTCAGATCACACAATGGTCTTTATAACTACCCACCAAAGGAGGAATGGTTGCATTGTGAAAGCCTGTGTCCCTGACAGCTTCAGGAAGGCCATGTGCTAGCAACAGAGAGTGAAAGGAGATGCCACTAATGACTGCTTGGTCTTTTGGTCCATATCAAAAAGATTTTACCATATTTCTGGAGCATTAATCTCATTCAGATCCAAAGGAGAGGCAGGGAAGGGCCTGCCATCTATAGATGAAACCAAGCCCTGGAAGCACAAAGCACCACAGTTTAACTTAAGATAACATCGATATCTGTCTAGGGTAGATACTCCCTTTGATGGGCATACAGGTTGAGTGCTACTTGAGAGTGTAGTCAAGTATGCATATATCTGGTATCTCTTTGACGGAGAAGAATGACACCAGGGCATTAGAAAGAAGTCCTGGTTTATTCCCAGATCTTATGGAGAAGTACTGACTGTGTCAGGAGCTGTTATAAAAGTTAGACTATTAGGAATTAAAGTTTTGCATGAAAAAGGAACAAAAGGGAAGGTTCACTATGTCTTCTAAATATCTTGTAGTTCCACATCCCTGACACCTGAGAACTCAGACCAGGTAGTGTGGGAATGAGTGTGTGTAACTTACAAACAGCTGAAAATGGTTCCTATAGAACTCCCCTGCATGGGTGACAAATAGGACAAATTTTATAGTTCTTTGTGATAATTCAATTACTGTAATAATTTTGAGCACAAATTCACCAACCTATAGTAGAAATGATCTACATATGTGCTGATTCACTCCAGACCCTTTCCTTTAAATGGGGTTGCTCTTTGTGTGAGAGTATAAGTTAGTTCATTAGTTAGATGCATGGATAGATGGATAGGTAGGGAGGGAGGGTAGGAGAGAGGGAGGGAGGGAGAGAGAGATTGATGTAGACGGATAGATAAAGAGATGGAGTGAGGAGAGAAAGTGAGGGGGAGTTAAAGTTACATGTACATTGTACCACTATGTATTTACTCATCACTACTGTGGTGTCCCCATGGCCTCATCTGAGAGCCATAGCCATTATGGGTGATGCTCCATACATCTATGTCAATATGTATTTCAACAATCCTCAAGATGGTATGTTTCACATCTAAGAGCTGGATCTAAATTTTTACCAACCATGAAGCATATCCAGTGCTATGTACAATAAGAAATTTATTATCATCATAGCAAATTGCTGTAGCATTCCCCTAGGTAGGTGACAAGTTTCATAGGCAAGGTTGTTTTATACCAGTACTTTAGGTCATGCAATGAGCGGTACTTGTTCTGTGGCTCATGAGTGCATTGCCACCTCTTCTTGAAATTGACCAAGGCCTTAGGGACCTGGGTTGGCCCCTACTAGGATGTGCCAAGTCCAAGTCACAATAAGGAACATTGGCACATCAGAGCCCTGCATTTCCTCCTCATTCACGGCCTGACCACCTTTAATCGCCGCAGGGTGAGCAATTTCCTCAGTGGGAGTCATCACCATAATATCTTCGATGCAAAGGAACATTTCACCACCCCTCAGTAGCTCAGTAGCTCATATTGTGTTAAAACATGTCTGATCCACTGATGAAATATTGCAGAATAACTCAAATAACTTTGTGAAAGGAGTGTTCAGATATATCACAGGACTTGCTACATGGAAGCCAATTGATCCTGATCTTTTTTTGGAAGAGCACACACACAAAAAGTGCTAGCAGAGCCTTGGCTTCATACCAGGTACCATAATGGCAGCAGTCTGTTCAGTCCCAGTTATGACATCAGCCCTTGCTGGTGCAGCAGTGGCTATTTCACTGTTTCAACTTTGATATTCCACAGAGGAGATCCACGCTTCAGTGATGTCCACTTTAATGAAATAGTTTCACACAGGACCGCTGCATTTATTAAATCTTTTGTGAGAAGACTAAACACTTTCTCTTGTCTTATTTCAACTACATAATCTGGACAAGCTTTTTTTTTTTTTTTTTTTTTAAGTATAGCAGGAACCTGGCAATGTACTACAAATATAGTTATGAAACCTGTCAGTGGTAGGTCATGGAACGTGTCCAGCTAGAAAGTCTGCATGGTTGTACTGGGCTTGTTGTACACCCAGTGTCCATATCAAACATCACATGTACCTAACAAATATAGTATTTATTAAATGACCGCCAATTACAATCCAAAAAATAATCCAGTCAGTTGAGCATCCGACTTTGGCTCAGGTGATGATTTCATGGTGTGAGTTCAAGCACCATGTCAGGCTCTGTGCTACCAGCTGGGAGCCTGGAGCCTGCTTTGAATTCTGTCCATCTCTCTCTCTGTCCCTCCTCCATTTGCTCTCTCTCTCTCTCTGTGTCTCTTTCAAAAATAAATAAACATTAAAAATTACAAAAAAAAAAAAATCCAGGACCCCAAAAATAACTGTAGCTGCCATCACTTGGCCAAAAGTAATTTCATACTGCAGCCTTTTCATACTGCTCAAAGGAAGATTTATTTATCAAAGTACTGCCTATCTCTAATAATAGATTCTGATCTTTCTTTCCAAGCAGGCCCACCCAGAGTTGTCTGCAAGCACACAACTGTTATTTATTTGTTTGTTAGTTTCTGGTGTACATAAGTTAGATTATACATACAGTCAGTATTCTCGCTCAGAGTAACTGGGAAATGGGCTTTCTCCCTGGTCTTCTTTTTACTAGAATGGATTCACTACTGGCTGTGAGAATGTCCCATGCCCAGAAGAGAAGCATAGTGGGGCCTGACCTGTTCAGCTTTTCATTCTGAAGGGACATTCTGGTTGCAATTCAAGAGTGCCTGGTGTACTGCTAGCTACAGTAGAAGTTTCTCTTCCTTTTCTCAGAATTTAGAACTTTTCCAAAGTGATAAGAAGAAGCCAGTTTTGGGCAAATGTACCACCCTTGATGGCCCTCTGTATTCGGTTTCTATGGCTGCCCTAACAAATCACTACCAATTTAGTGGCTTAAAACAACACTCAGTCAGTATTTTTCTGCTCTGGGTTTTACAAGACTGAAATTAAGGTGTCAAGAGGGCTACAGCATCTTTTTTGTAGGGTCAAAAGATGAGTCCACTGCCAAGCCCATTCAGCTTATTGGGTAGATTTAGTTATTCCCCACCACGTGCTTTTTGCCTTGCCTGCCTTCCTTCCTTCCTTCGTTCCTTCCTTCCTTCCTTCGTTCCTTCCTTCCTTCCTTCCTTCCTTCGTTCCTTCGTTCCTTCCTTCCCAGGTTGTCAGCCTGTGTTTGACATTTGCTCCTCTTGGTGCTAATTAATCCTGTCTTGATGAATCCACTCACTGCTTTAGGATTGTCTTTGTTAGCATTCAACTGGGTCTGTGTATTTCAATTTAGCCAGATGACTCGCCATAGCCCAAGGTGGTGAGTGGGATCATTCAAGTGGGTGAGTGGAATAGGGAAGCCCAATTTAAAACCTTTCCCAATTCCAAGAAAATATAACATTGAAACTATAGCATGGAACTCCCTCTGGTGATCTATTCTCATGGAAGGTCCAAGTAGAGCTAATTAAGTGATCTGATCTTTCTTTCAAACCCACCCTTTTAAATGTTCCCTTCCAATACTGGATACTAGACCGGACCAGGCTGTTATTTCCTCTGTCTGCTGGCTTTGTCATGTTTTGAAGTAGGAACAAGAGATGGGGACTAGAAGAGAGGAGGAGGGGACAAGGGAGGCCCCAGCCCTTTCTGCTTTGGGTTTTTGTCAGTGCGGCCATAGCAATAATCTTTTACCTTGGAAGCGGCTGCTGGTTCCAGGCTCAGCCTCCTGGTGCCCGGCCAGAACTACCCTCTTCACACCCCTTCAGAGGCACCCCCACCACCCAGCTTCTCTTCTCAGAGGTCTGGGTCCCAATCTTAAGGTCCCAGGGCTCTTCCTCCCTCCTTCTAGATCTGGCCGTTGCAGACCCTTCCTTTCTGACAACCCCAGGGTTCCCTGTAGATACTTCAGTGTTCCCTTTTTCCTTCCAATTCTCTGTTATATTTAGCCAATTACCAGCACTCAATTATCTTTGCTTAAAATTAGTGCCTGTGTGGTTTTTGTTTTTGTTTTTTCTGACTCTCCCCTCCTTAGCTCACAAGGTGAGAGCCCCGTGCTGCTGTAGCCTGAGGGCCTGCTCTCTGCAAACTCTTGTCAGTGCAGGGTCAGTGCAGGGAAGCCGTGGTTACAGGACCTTTGTCTTTCCTTCGTGGCTACTGAGTTGACCACTTGCCTAAAGAAAATAAATTTGCATTTTAATGAGTATCATGATACCTTTAAGACTGAGTTGGCTACAGATTTTTAACATATTCCAGAAAAAAATATGTTTCATAAATAACATTATTTTCTTTATTATGGTATCTTTTCCATAATGGATAGATAAATTGCCAAATGACAAATTTACACCTCAATGAAATGTGATCATCTACATTATTTACTTATTTTAACTGCTTCAGATGTGCAGCTGTTTGCTAATAAATACTTTCATGTTTTGAAAATGTTGAGATATAAATCGAAAGCAGTCAATATTTAAAAGGAAAAAGCATGGCAAGGTTTTTTTTCAGTAATACACAAATTTACATGCAAAAGTTGTATTTATTGACAGTGAGTTACTTTCCCAAATCTTCTCTATTCCACTAAGTAAATGGTTTGCTATTATAGAAAGTAATTTATCTGTTAAAATGCCACTTACTGACATTGACTATTTCTAGAATAATCAGACAAGTAGTTTTGGATAAAAGCACTTCCAAGTACAATTATTAATACCGAACATTTGTTCATTTAGAAAGGCATTTTATTTTAAAGCACTGTGTGGAATGCAAGCATGGCCTTTCAGCTATGATTAACCATGGTGTAAATTACAAGCAATAAAGTTTAATTATGTCATATTTATGCAAAATAAGGTAATTGAACATACATACAAGATATTCACATTATGAGAAAGTCAAAGTCATTTAGAGCAATCTGAATTATTATTATTTTTTTTACTTCATGAGATGTTAGAAATAAGAATGGAAATTTAAATTGTTTCTTTAGCATGCAAGACAGATATAGAAATAATTGTAATGAGCTTCTATTAAGTGCAACTTTGAATTATTTGACTTCTAAGAAAATAAATACTATATACATAGGCATATACACACACAAAAATTAAAAAGTTATGTTTCCTATTCAAATTATATCTCCTGTCACACTTTTAATTGCAAACCTCAGGAAATCCCAGTCCTGGAGAACTATTCTGAATAAGGACAACTATAGCTTAATTCTTACTAATGAAGGAAAGAAACACACACACACACACACACACACACACACACACACATACACACAAGCACATACATACAAGCACACACACCTCGGACTTTGTGTCGCTCATACATCAGGGAACATCAGTCAGTGAGGCACAAATTCTCCCTGTTGTAAGACAACAAATCCTATTTATTTTTGACCTGCTTGTTCTCTCTGTTTTTGTTGATCTTCCCAGACTTTGGCTACATTGTGTGGTTCCTTTGCCAATAAGGATAGACAGCCAATTGAGGTATTATAGTTTCAGAATATTCCTTTAGAATTTATAAACCCATCCATAGAAACCTGGAACACAAGTTTATTCTTCTGACATAAAAGTCAGTAATAATTGCTTTCCCTCCCAAAAATATACATTAATTTTGTGGAAGTCCCTTAAAGTTATCAGTTTATGGGGACTTCCATCTTAAGCCCCTTAGAGCAAAGGAGAAATGCCAAGAAAACTACTGATTACATGTTCAGAACGTCCACATACTTACTTGCCTTCTCTTTGCTGGCATAAATTCAGGGAAAAGAAAGAATACTATAAGCTTTCAAATCTATTTTCACTGACTAAATTTATCTTTATTTGTTCAATTTGAAAAAATAAAATAAAATGATCTACTCAAATATTTTTTACTTAACAAAGAGTTCTTTGGGAGCCTATCCTGGAATTTTGAAAACTCTCTCCCTGCATACTGTAAAAAGTGTATGTGCATAAAGGCCTTTATTCCTGGAAAAAAAAATTTAATAAGAAGGATTCTGCTTTCACTTAGGTGCAATATCCCAGAAAAGCCTCAACCATGTTCTGAGCAGTATCGACACTCTTCGTCACAGCTGAAGCCATCATTCTCCTGCCACAGATACTTCTGTGCAGTCTTCAAATCACAGTTTGGAATCCATCATTGCATCTCTGATTCATTTCTCAGTTGGCACCTTTGGATTCACACTCTTATAATACCTTTCCTCAACTTGATGATTTTCTTTTCCTTTGAATGTCTGTCAGCTCCTTGTTTGATGTTCCCAATCAAACACCACAGCACTTCTCAGTCTTAGCTCTGGCTCCAGATATCTGGTCTATGACTTGCTGGGGAAATATAAGGAAATCCGAAGTCTTCTCCCAACCTGGAAAACTTCACCACCAAGTCAGAAGAGAGAGAAAGCAGTTTTGTTGTTGCATAAGCATTAAACCATAATGTTATGTGCATCATAAGCAATGCAATAAGAGATTGCAGACACTGAAGGAAATCATACCGTTTTGTAGCCAAGCAGATACAATTTTTCACATATGTGTGTGTACTCGATATAAATCTAATGTAAATAATAGGACCTGGTGTAATTGAACTCTACCTGGTAATAAGAGTGAATCTCTCTTAGCTAAGTGGCTTTATCCAGAGTACGAACAGACTTCTCTCTCTCTTTCTCTCTCTCTCTCTCCCTCTCTTTTTAAAAGGGAGAAAGAAGGGGTAGAGGCAGAGGTAGAGGTCAAGAGAGAATCCTAAGCAATCTCCATGTCCAGCAAGGAGCCAGATGTGTGGCTTTATCTCACTACTGTGAGATCATGACCTTAGTCCAAATATTGAGTCAGACCTTCAACCAACTGAGCTACCCAGGTGCCCCAACTTCTTTTATCTTTATGACAGAAGGTAGTTTCGCAGTTTAGAGGAAGGCACCCACTAATGTTAGGCACTTATTTTCCCATAGAAAGTGGTAGATAGGGAGGCTATTTGCTTCTGTGATTATATTTCAAAGAGATGGTTCCCAGGTCCTTAAAAAGACATTCTTGGGTCTTAAAACTGAGAATAGGCTGATTTTACTTTTAAATAGATTTACATACATTTCATAAAGAAAGAACTTACATTTGTAAAAATTCTAAAGTAAGTGAGAAAAGGGAAGTGAGGATAGTGTTGGGGGTCTCTTCCTTTATTTCCAACTGGATTTCTTTTTTTTTTTTTCTATTTGTATTTACTCATACTGTCAGTATCATGGCCATGAATGTTTTGTGGATGTCTTTCAAGAGCAAAGACTGAATCATAGGATTGTCAAAGATTCTCTGGTTTGTGAGTATGCAAGTTAAGGACTCTATTTTCAATAATTAACTAACAACTCTCTAATGGGAGAGTGGACAGAAGGATGGAAGTGCTCTTCTGCATCCCACAGAATATTATCTGAAGTTCCATTGTGACCATCTCACTTGGAAGATGAAAATAATGGGCAGCATAAGCTTAGAAAATTTCCCTAAAGAACATTTAACAATTTCTCCTTCTTGAAAAAGGAAAGTGAAATCTACATTATCTTATTGTAGGGCTCAGAGGGGTATGGCTTTTTATTTTAAAGTGAGCTGTTTACACATAGGTTTATATTGATTAGGATCAATATAAACGTAAATATATCAATATAAATTCTGTGTCCAGAGAAGCACTGATTTATGCATTACTAAATTTTAAATCCCTAAGAAAGAGTAGTTTCTTGATCTAAGAGTACCTTTAGACTTTCCATGTCTCTTCTCTGACTAGGTCTTAGGACTAATTGGACCAGTGAGAAAAGAAGCCCCAAATTTGGGCTATTTAGGAACAGGCTTGTTATTTAAGGGGGAAACTACTGGGGTTGACAAAGAAAGGGGAAGAGTATTAAAATGATTTTAGGGCTTGCCTCGTTTATAAAAGACAAATAAATGGTGGTCCAGCAACAGCCATGATAACTTTATTGTTCCTATTCCCTGTGCTGCCTAAGGCTCCCTTCTTTTGCGCAATGGGGCATTTGTCCCGTGTCTGTTTTATTCCAAGTTAATTTCCACTTTAAGCGTTATACACATTATGTTCCTAGCAAGCAATGCCTCCACTCATATCATTTAGGACTTTCCTTAAATGTTGGTGCCTTATCAAGCCATCCCTCCTAACAGTCTAAAGTAGCCTTTCTACTATCATGTAATGTATTGCCTGTTTCCTGCATTTTTCTCTACAGCACTCATTCTGGCCTCAGATTGGTTTAATTTTAGATTTATTTTATCTTTCCAATTAAAACACAAGTTGCCTGAGAGCAAAAACTTTATAGATCCCAGGACAGGACCTGGGAAATAAAAAGTACTCAGAAGCAAAATAGGATAGATATACAATATAAACCCTGAGACTTGAGAAGTAGAATTTAGAGGATGGACCAAAATTGAATTCAGTATTTTAAATGTATGCAAATGTAATGACTGGGCCTTTAGAAACATCTTTCAATACCTGTTGTTTTAGAGTGCTTAATTTAATTGAATTATATAGGTGAGATACAAGAAAGAAAGGAGCTCTCGAAATCTATTCTACAACATCCACTCTGCTCCCAGTTGAGTTTTGAAGGTAGGATTAGAAAGTTTGTGACATTGTGGTTCTGTCTTCTCTAACCCATTTTTGATACGAATACTGTGGCAAATATGAACATGTAATGGGAGTCATCAGTTAGTAGACCTGAATTATCTGTATTAGTTTTCAATTTGTATATGTTACCTGTTAATGTTTGATAGTCTTCTATTTTTGTTGTAAATATTTAGAATTATGTAATCTTTCAGATTTACTAGGTATTTGTCACCATATTGAGTAAATAAATGAATAAACAATAAAAAATTGCCATGCACAATTAAACTTGGAATTTACTAAAGGCCAAAACAAAAATTGATATGTTTCACAAAGGCATTAGACTATGGGTTATGGAAATCTGAATAGACTAACAGATTAACAAACCAGTGTATGGTTTGTCTATATTTCCATTTTTATTTACATGATAACATATTGTATTAGGTCACTCTGTGAGTCAATCAGTCGACAAGCAATCAATGAGCAACTTCTAAGAGCCAAGTTCTCTATATACTAGATATGCAATAGTAACCAAGAGAAGGTAAGATATAGAGACCTAACATGAAGACACATATTTTTGTCCAAGCTCCGTTGTTGGTGGTCTTTCTAGATTTCTGCACTTTGATAGAGTGCATGCACACAGACACACATTACAGTATTTTAGACCAACCAACCATACTTCAATCCAACACATTTTTATTCTATTTTTAATTCATTCAAATCTTTAGTAAAAACAGAAAATTAGAGCAGTCCTTACATTCTCAGAATTCCACATATCAATCAAATCTTTCATCCACATATTATCAAATTTTGATTAATATGAAGTTACAAAGAAAGAATAAAGCTAAAAAAAGAATAAAGCAGTTGAGAGTAGTCATAAACACAAATTGTAATATAATCCTTTTATCTTTGATTAGATATTTCAATTTCTAACAATATTACTTAGTAAAGATTTCAGAAGAGAGACAATATATTCTAATAATCAATATCTTGAAATATTCTTGACGTAATTCAAGATTGGGAGCCTTTATTTCTTGAAAACACATTTTTAGGTTATAACAAACAACAATCAAAACCCATCTCAGCAACAATGGGATGCTCTTTGCCAATCCTCTAACAGAGTGAACAGTTGCTGTAGTGAACATAATCTTGTGGAATAATTGATTAAAGAAATCAAATTAATTAAGAAAGCTGCAGGAGTTATATCTTTGTTATTTTTCATGTTTTCTGTCATATCTTTTATAAACTGAGAGAGCTATTTGAAATTAAAGTGAGAAATTCTCCTTTGGGGACCCATAACATGATGACATTAATGTATTAAACTGACCTCAGCCAGGACAAATTCTAGCCTCAGCAATGAGAGCATATGTAAATATCTAAAGGATACCAGTAGCTGCAGGAGAAAACAGCAATATCTATGATATATTCTGTCATGTACCACAAATTCAAATATCTAATAAAGCACAGATACAGAAAATATCCTTTCCCCTTCCTCTGTTTACTCTTTAAAAGTATGTCATGCCAGTCAGAGTGGCTAAAATGAACAAATCAGGAAACTCTAGATGCTGGCGAGGATGTGGTGAAATGGGCACCCTCCTACACTTGGTGGGAATATAAACCAGTGCAGCCCCTCTGGAAAACAGTGTGGGGGTTCCTCAAAAAATTCACAATAGAACTCCTCTATGACCCAGCAATAGCACTGCTAGGAATTTACTCAAGGGATACAGAAATGCTGATGCATAGGAGCACATGTACCCCAATGTTCATAGCAGCACTCTCAACAATAGCCAAATCATGGAAAGAGCCTAAGTGTCCACCAACTGAAAAATGGATCATGAAGACGTGGTTTATCTATACAATGGAATACTACATGGCAATAAGAAAGAATGAAATCTGGCCATGTGTAGCAACGTGGATGGAACTTGAGGGTGTTATGCTGAGCGAAATAAGTCAGACAGAGAAAGACAGATACCATATGCTTCCACTTATAGGAGGATTAGGATAACCTTAACAGAAGACCATGGGGGAGAAGGGGAAAAATAGTTGGGGAGAGGGAGGGAGTCAAACCATGAGAGAGTCTCGAATGCTGAGAACAAACTGAGGGCTGATGTGGGGGGCGGGGAGAGAGGAAAAGGGGTGATGGGCATGGAGTAGGGCACTTGTTGGGATGAGCACTGGGTGTTACATGGAATCCAACTTGACAATAAACTATGAAAGAAAAAATACATAAAGCATTAAATTTCAGCGTGAGACTGTGACATTAAAATTTTCTCATAATCATTGATGGTGTTAAGCAAAATCATCAGAAATGCAATCTAAATAATACCTGGTAGATGATCAGTACTTACTATTGACAACTCATTGTGCATTACATACATCTTTATCAATTATACACATTATCTCAATTAGTCCTAGAAACAGGCCTGTAGCAATATTTATCATCCTTGTTTTTCACATTAATAAACTGAGAGTTAAAGGAACTTCCAGGTCACCTTTGTGTTCAATGGTTTACTTACTCTGTGAGTGTCACGTCTAAGAGCATTCTATATTAATTGGTCTATGTATCCAAAATTTCAGCTTTGTCCTTGTCATTTCGGCGGCAACTTCAAACAATTAAAAATTAAGATATGTGCTATCAATAACAACATGTGATTACATCACTGTGTTGGGCATTGGGGAAACAGAGATTACAGACTTAATTACTATCTTTAATTAATTCTCAGACTGGAGAAGACACACTTGTAAGCAAGCTATTATATTATACTCTGATAAGTGATCACAAAGACTTATGGGGCTTCTGGGTGGCTCAGTTGGTTGAGCATCTGACTTTGGCTCAGGTCATGATCTCACAGTTCGTGGGTTCGAGCCCCACGTGGGACTCTGTGCTCACAGCTAGCTCAGAGCCTGTAGCCTGTTTCGGATTCTCTGTCTCCCTCTCTCTCTGACCCTCCCCCGCTCACGTTGTCTCTCTCTTTCTCTTTCAGAAATAAATAAAAACGTTTAAAAAAAAAAGACTCAGTCAAAGTGCTGTGTAAGCAACAAATTAGCGGTGCCCATCTCTCTCTGGCACAACAGGCTTTGATTGGCAGGCTGGGTGGGAGAAACAGCATGCCTGCAGCTGTGTTAACCTGCATGGACATGGGGATCTGGACTCTGATGGTGCCTTGCTGGATACACTTTGATGAAGATATCTTGTCCCTAATTGCTACAAGTGTTGGCTAATAGCATCTCATAGCTACCTTTACTCCAGTGAATTGGCCCTTGTACCTTGCCCAGGTCCTCTCCCCCACCCCCCGGAAGCTACACATTCCTCTACTACTGGGAGCAGACATTCTCTTCTAGTGACTGAGTTTCACATAGGGTGCACATCTCGTCCCCCTTGCTTTTAAGGAGGAGTAAGTCTGTGGTACAAATTGTGCTCCAAAACTTCCAAGTGATTCAGGCTAACCAATCCCCAGCTAAGAACTAAATTTTGCTTAGTTTGTCCACCCTTGATCTATTCTGTTTCATTCACTCCCTGTCTTCTGAGAAAGTCCCTCTAAAGCATTTGAAGGAGTTTCCAGCTCTTGCTCTGCTTCTAGGGAACCCAGTCAAAGTCTGAGTTCCACACCCAGACAGTTTGCATAGAGATTGGGTTTTAGGTTGTATTCAGAATAGTAGTAGAAGAGTAAGAGGTAAGATAGTCAAAGGAAAGAAGTAAACAAGTAACAATTTCAAACCTAACATTTTCATAAAACTCGTGTGTGTGTGTGTGTGTGTGTGTGAGATCATAAAGTTCCTGAGGCAAATATTATCTTCTTGAACTGTGTATCTCTTCCTATTATATCCCTTCAGTCTTAAATTGGTCCAACATGGATCATATACTTCACATAGTAGAGACAATAAGCCTTTTATTTTATTTTATTTTTTATTTTATTTTATATATTTTATTTTATTTTATTTTATTTTATTTTATTTTATTTTATTTGGATGTTTATTTATTTATTTTAAGTAGTGAGAGGGGCAGAGAGAGAGGGAAAGAGAGAATCCCAAGGAGGCTCCATACTCAGCATGGAACCTGATCTCACAACTGAGATCATGACCTGAGCTGAAATTAAGAGTCAGATGCTTAACTGACTGAGTCTCCCAGGTGCCCCAATAAGCCTTTTACTTTATTTTAAATTTTTTAACATTTCTTTATTTTTGAGAGACAGAGAGAGACAAAGCGTGACCGGGGGAGGAGCAGAGAGAGGGGGAAACACAGAATCTGAAACAGGCTCCAGGCTATGAGCTGTCAGCACATAGCCCGATGTGGGGCTCGAACTCATGAACCATAAGATCGTGACCTGAGCCAAAGTCAGATGCTTAAACGACTAAGCCACCCAGGCACCCCAACCAATAAGCCTTTTAAAAGAAATGAACAAAGATGTAGGATTTTAAATGTAACAGTGATCTTGTCAAATTTTATTTATCTACTACAGTGTTTGTCAAAATATTTTAAGTAAACATTTTTTTTTATCAATTTTCTTTAATATGTTCGAACACATTCAAGGACAACTGTCATAGCAAACAATTACGTTATTTGGACATGCCATTACTTTAATGGAACATGGAAAATATAATAGTGTAATTGTCACAAAATCCAGCTCAAATTGACTTACGTAAAAAAGGCAATTACCGTATTATTTAAATGAAAAGCCAAGAACTGTCATCAGTTAGGTCTTAATCTGGGTGTCAAACACTATCATCAGAAGCAGTGTACTTTTTCTTTATCTCATGTTTCTGTTCATAATGGCTTTTCTCCAGCATCAAGTGATGACAGAATTTCTGCCCTCAGACCCAATCCTAAATCATCCTAGGTATCAAACTAGCAGAATAAGAGAGCTTCTATTTTAGCGTTATCATACAATCATCATGTGCTTTGCTTACACAGTAAGCAATATGTCTATTCCTGACTGTGGCAAGGAACTAGTTCTATACACATTTATTAATGCTATGTTATATGATGTTTCCACCAAGAAAAACACTCTGTATAATAGGATATCATTCTTGCTGTGGCTAAATGTGGATAATATGTCTTAACCCTGGTTCCACAGAAGGAGGCACTCTATGCTCATGTAGCCTGCACAAGTGGGCACATAGGAGACATTTCCAAAAAGGAATTAAGGGTAACAGATAAGTCCAAACCAAAATGTTCTGTCATAGAAGTAGTATTTATTGTGAATAATTTAATACTCAGTCAATGCGTAAAAAGTGAACCTAGAAATTACTCTGAGTTTTAGAAAAGGGTTAAATTAATAGTTAAGAGCAAGAAGTATGTTTTAAAATTTTATAAATGCAAATGAAGATTTCAAAAATGTTTAGTGGAACATTCCCTAATGAAACTCAAATGATTAGAGGGGCATAAAGTATCTCTGTCTTGAAATTATGTGAAGGTATAAAGTATCTCCTTTGAATAAGTCAATTTTGAATGAATTGATGAGACAATTGATATAATCACTAATACAGTACTATACTTTTTAGTGTTAACCTTTTTATTATTAACAACACATAGATACAGGAAAATATACAAAATAAAAAACAGTTTAATGAATTTTAATGAAGTGAACACAGTACTAGTAGTCATTGATGTTCATTGCTAGATCCATTAATTTGTTGGTTGACAACTTGTAATATTCTAATCTTATCATGTATTTTTATTTATGTATGGAATAATTTTATGAATAATCGCCTCTCTGTTTTTATTCTTCGGTTATGCAGTGATATATATCAAAGAAAAGATGGTATCATTATTTTATTTGTTTGTTTTATTCTTTATATTTGAAAATACTAAAAAGGTTGACTATTTTTCTTTAGAGATTTAAAAATATTTCAATATCATTATAAACTGATAAATTTGAACACATTTGAGAGATTTTAATGTATTGCAAATTTTATTCTTAATGGGCTCAAATGGTGCTCTTTGACAGCAGAAACCTTTTCAAGCTGGTTTTCCAGCCTTTGACAGTATCTCAGTAAACATTAATAGCTTTCTGATATCTGATTTAACAGGAAACTCAGGCTAATCTTATACATTTACTTTTGCCCAGAACTAGAATTATTCATTTCTCTAAAAAGCATTACTTTTTTAAAGTATGAGATGTCATGTTATGATCAGAATTTGATCACTAGGAATGCTCATTGCTACTAGGTTGCTCAACATTTTAGTTACTCTCAGTGGTTATGCATAGGAAAATATAACACACACACACACACACACACACACACACACTTTTGTGTGTTCATATAGTTTCAACTGAAATACTAAACTACAGGGCTAACACAAAAACACTTCTATATTTAATCTGTGTCTCCTTTTTTCCACACCGTGAATCCTGGTTCTCAAGGATACAGGGATTGCAGAACTGGAATATCCCATAAAATGCACACACCACAGCAAATTAGAGAATAACAATGTTAGTACTTTTTGTATCAGAAAAGGTTCTCCAGAGAAACAGAAAAAATAAGACAATAGGAAACATAGGCATATGGGTGTGGATAGATGAAAGATAGGTAGGCAGGTAGGTAGATAGACATATACATTGATATTAAGATATAATTAGGCTGGAGATTACACACACACAGAGGAAGAGGAAGATTCATTTTAATGAATTAAGTAATTTAGGGTGATGGCCAGTCTGAATACACAGAGGGCTCCTGTATACGCCAAACCCAATTTCTTATATATTGACGGTTTATACTAGTATGACATATTTGTTACAGTGAACCAATACTGATATATTATTATTATTGGAGAAAGCAGTCTCATGCATGCAGTTTTTCAACCTTCACTTGGCTGCATCAAAATGATCCTTGGGCCCAGCATACTTCCTTTCCAAGAGATAAAGATAAGCTGGGCTTATCACCTGGTATGGAAATATCTTTTCTATTTCAAGCTCAAGGCATATTCCTTTCTTCTGCTAAAACAAAAATATCAGTGGCTCTCAAATATTCCCCCAGGTTTCAATATTTTTAGGTGCCACAGAAAGGGATTAGGATCCTTCCATTGCAGCAAGGGAGAGGTGCACATAGACTCATTGCCATGAATCAGGTACCAGAGAGATCACTGGTCCCAGGGGACCTATGCCCCCCATTGAATCCGGTCTTGCTCTGTCTCTTCTCTATATAATAAAGCCTTGTTCTAGTCAGTGTTTGATTATGCTGTGTTTTCCTTGATGACTCTGATACCAAGATGCAATGGGCAGCAGTGTTTAGACTTTTATTCCTGGTGGTTGCCACATTGATGAGCTTTGATACTTTCCACGTTGTTGGAAATCAATAACTAGTGCATGACACCCTGTTTGAGAATTATTAGCTGAAGTCCATACTTTTTCAGATTTTTAAATTATTTTCTAATGTCATTTTGCTGTGTCAGGATTCCAGAATGTTCCAAATTACAGTTAGGTATCATGTCTTCTTAGACCCCTCTTGGATGTGACAGTGTCTAAGACTTTCTTTGTTTTCAATGACTTTGACATTTTGAGGAGTACTGCATAGGTATTTTGCATACTGTAGCTGAAACAAATTACTCTAGGCTTTTTCTCATGATGAAACTGGGTTTATGGGTTGCTGAGAAAAAAAGCACAGAATAATAATGCCTTTCTTATTACATTATATCAGAAGTATACACAATCGGGGCACCTGAATGGCTCAGTTGCTTAAGCGTGGGTCTCTTGGTTTCAGCTCAGGTCATGATCTCTCACTTTGTGAGTTCAAGCCCGCCTGGGCTTCACTGTCAGTGCAGAGCCTTCTTGGGATTCTGTCTCCCGCTCTCTCTCTGTTTCTTCCCTGCTTGCTCTCTATCTCTCTCAAAATAAATAAACTAAAAAAAAAAAAAAAAGTGTGCACCATCAATAAGACATATTGCTGTGGATGTTAATCTCTATCTCACCTGACTGAATTAATTAGGATTTTCCATTTCTAAAGTTATTCTTTTATTTCTCCCGTACAATAGAATACACTTTGGAAAGAAGTCACTGTGTGCAGCCAACCCTTAATGAGAGGGAAGTTAAGAGCCACTTCCCATAAATTATTTGAAATTATTCTACACAGGAGATTTGTGCATTTATCCATATTACTTATTTGTCAATTATTTACTTATATCAGTATAGGTTCATACATATTGACTTTGTACTTTGGGTTATAGTCCAACACCAGCTTATTTTGTTGCTCAAATTGTCCAGCTTTGGCCATTTGCAACTTTTTCTTGGTTTCTTTGTCCCTTTGGTAAATATTTTCTTAATTTATGTCACTAAAACATTCTCCAAGCTTATACTGTATATTGCTTGCCTCAGTCCTGGAATCAGCCATTTTTTCTGAAAGTCCTGGTTTGTTTCACCAGGGAATGATATCTGAAACAAAATTCTGTGGACTGGATGTGTTTGCTCTGGGGTGTCATTGCTTCTAGGTCTCCTACACAAGGAAATATACATGTGTAAGCTAACCTGTGAAGTATACATATCCATAAATATTTTTCAGGTATCAATATCATGTATAGTAGCCGGAATTGATATTGATGTCTTCAGCACTAATCTATTATCACTTGATCATTGAAGCTTATCTGGGATCTCTCACTCCAACATTGAGAAACTTGTCTGTAATTAGTATAATTTGTTTATTTTTCATATATTTTGGTTATAAGAATATTCATTATTGATATACCTCTTTTACTGGAGATTTGTGGGATCCCACGTATGTTTTATGGATTGACAACTTTCACTGCCATACTTTAATTTACTTTTGTAGCCTTTGTGGCACTTTTTTTTGGGGGGGGATAGTGATATCTAATTAATATTTATTAGATTGTCGTTGTTAAATTAGAAAGTAGCTCATTTTTAAAAATTGTATGGCCAAAGGCATTTTTAAAAAATATTTTTTATTTATTTCTAGGATAGAGAGAGAGACAGCGTGAGGAGGGGAGGGTCAGAGAGAGAGGGAGTCACAGACTCTGAAACCGGCTCCAAGCTCTGAGCTGGCAGTCAGCACAGAGCCCGACGCGGGGCTCGAACCCACGAACCCCAAGATCATGACCTAAGCGAAAGTCGGACACTTAACGGACTAAGCCACCCAGGCGCCCCAACGGCATTTTAAAAAATATGATTAAAGTATAGCTGAACTGTCAGGTAATATGTGTAAATTCTCTACAAATGGGCTAAATTTATACAATGCTAACAGGATCACATTATACGCCTCAAAAAGATAAGTAGTGATTTTTGATAGTCTTAACTTGCAGAAGCTTAAAATGTTGGATTGAAACACTATTGTCATATCTCATTAACTATGCAAACATATCTTTAATATTGCCAACTTTCATTATCACTTCAATTTTTCTTATGTATTAAGAAAGTTTTGCATTAATTGATGTAAGAAAATCATACACCAAAAATTATATTTAACTGTAACTCTTCCAAGAGTTCCAATCAGTTCACTGCTGATTATTTGCTTATATTACAGTTGACATGAATGTTGTATCATTGCCTTTCAGGTGAATTGAGTCTGTAGGTAGCCTGATTCTGTCAAAATAATTTTGATAAAAAGTAGGTTTCAGAAAGTTATTTTTTCCTTTCTAATTATTTTCTCCAGATGCTTCTAAAAGAATAAATACACTCCCTGGAGATAATTAATCACAGCAGGATTTTAAGGCATAATTATTTGAAGATCTATAGCATTTTAAGATTGATCCTTTAAAATGTTACTTGGAATGTTTCAAAATACATCTTGTCTCAAGACTTATACTGCCTGACTTATAAATAGAAATATGGCTGTTTGTGTGAGCAATATGAAGTCATCAGTAGATTTTATTGTGATTATATATATAAATCTATAGTATCTATTATACAAAGAACATGTATTAAATTTAGATAATCTAAAAGAATGAATTTGAGGAAACGGTTAGCAACAGTAAATAGGTATTTTTTTTAAGTTTGAAATGTCCAAATAATTTTTTTACCATCAAATATACTTAAGAATGTTTTCAGTTGTTTATTTGGCTTACTTTTATGCTTACAATTATTAAAGACTAAATTTTTAGACTAACTTTTTCATTGCAGAGTATTATCAGCTAATGAATGCAGAAGCAATATCAAATTAACAAAATCACCATATTGCAAAAACTAATGAAATAAGTGATTTAGGAAATTAACATGAATAAGTACTTTAAAAATTTAAGTCAAATACTAGTGAGGAAATCACTCTTCACAGCATGCTAAAGTTAATTCACAGACTATTTGCTGGTCATAGGGAAAAGGGAAAAAGCAACGTCACCATCCAGGAATCAGGTTTATAGCAACCGAAGCCACCAACCAAATCAACTCCCTGAATCATGAATGACCCTCCTTATTGGTGTAACATATATACATCATATCTGATTTTGGGGGGCAAAAAACAAGTGGAAAAAATAATACATAAATTTTAGCTTACAGTTAACAATGAATATTATTACTTTTTGTTCACACTTCCATAGAAGAGGCTTCAGATGTTACCACACTTCTCACTGAAAGTATCATTAGGGAAATCATATCTGTTTTCCCCATGCATCCTCCATTTTCACTTTCCCAAGGTAGGAAAGATATACAACTTCCTTGGTATTTACCATTTTTAGAGTGATATTTCCCCTAGAGTGTTTTGTTTTGTTTTGTTTTGTTGTTTTTTCTTCTTTAAACCTTTATACAGTAACTGCTCTGGCCCTGCTATGCCTCCACCAGGGAGAGATCCTTCTGGAAATACTTGGAGGAGATCCACCATTATCTTACCTATCCATCTACAACTAAGCCAGTGGTTTGGTTTTGAAGTGGAAAGTAATAGTCCCAGCTTCATTCTCGAATTCTGTTCTTGCTAGATGGCCATTCATAAAGCTTATATATTGATATTTCTTTGGCTTTTATGTCTCCTTCATCACCAAGACCGTAGAGAAGGGGAAAACTGTGGTTGACAGCTTTATTTTTATGGATTTGCCTCTTCCAGAATAAATTACAGTTAAATTTGCCTTAACCTTATGCTTAACATGAAGTGGGCATTAAATAAATATGTGTTGTTGGTACAAATGGATTCTAGATTTCATCATGAAGAATCTTATAACTTTGTATCTATTTAATCATTTAATCTGTCAGTTACACTATACAGAGATGAAATATAGTTATAACAGTCATGGCTTGGGGGATAGCCTTCTCTGGTTAATTTCTGGTTCTTTTATCATATTAGGTGTACATCTACTTTATTTATTTACTTTGCAGAGATTTGTTATAAGGAGTAAAGAAAGGTACATGTAAATTTTCTAGTATTTTATCAGCTGCAGAATAATTATATCAGGTATAGTTTGAGAAATTTTGATATATTAATCCTCTACTCAATAATTCACTTGGGTCATTTCCCTAAATTCCCTCTCAACTGTTTGATGAAAGTTCTCTTATTACTGTCATTTCACAGGTGACAAATTTAACACAAAGAAGTACTCAGTAATTTTCTTAAATCCTGCATCTAGTTAAGTCACTGCCAGTTCCCCTAATCATTACCCTATCCAATGTTTAATAAATATTCACTCTTTTTCTTGTTGCTTAGGTTCAAGTTCTGTGCTCCATGCTGATTATACAAAGATCAGTAAGAAAAAATTGCTGATATTCTGGTAGGGAAAAACAAGATATAGAAAAGACTCAAATTTTACATCATTTTTTTGCATCCATTTTTGGTACTTAAATTTGATATTGGCAGAAAACATACTATTCCCTGCAGGCACATTATACCCCAAATTTATTCATATGCAGTTCTAGGTAATCATATCATATTCCAATTTCAAGTTAAACTACTAGCATGAAGTATCGTGTTTATTTTGCCATCAAAAATAGATGTATATCTTTATCACAAGGAAGCAAGATTTTACTTAGTTTGAATTATGTCCACATACACAGAATAAAATGGGTCACAATTTGAGAAGACAGGAAAAGGGAATTGCTGTTGAGAATTCCTAAATGCAGGCTCACACAGCTTCATAACACTATAAAACTGCACACACTCCTTAACTTGCATGTAATTCTTATTCTCAGAAAACTTTTTAGAGAAGTAGTATTGAAGTGTGGAAGAATTAATGAGTTAGCAATTTATAATTCCTTAAATTTACTTCCTGATAATAGGTGTGAGGGTTGGTAATAGATGGAGGGTAAAGGAAATTCTGTTAAAGGTTTAAGTTTTATTGACTGGTATAAGACCAGTTATGTTAATAAGGACACACATCGATTTTGCAAACACAGGGATAAATATATAAGCTGCTGATAATTATAATTTAAGAACAGATCCAGAGGCTAATACAGGCAAAACCAGAGTGTTGACTCATCTATGGTTTGGAACACTGGTATGTAGAAATTCTACAAATTCATATCATTGGCAATAAAGAAAGTAAGTCAAATATATTTAGTTATAACCTGGTAAATCTAATGTTATTGAGGGTTATGCCAAAAATGAAGAGAAATAAAAAATAATAATTCTAAGTGTATGGTGTCTTCAAAATGTTAGATGCAATATGTCAAAGCACATGCAAAATAACCAAGTATATTATAGGTAAAACAATGGTATCTAACCTACTGTTGAAAGAAGAATTAAATCTGAATTAAGTATATTTTTCTCTTAAAAGGCTACAAAGTAGAAGTAAACAATGTGATCAATATTTTTTAAAGAAATTTTAGCTATGCAGTATACCTGTTAAGGTTTTCACACAAAATACCAAGTAAACTATTGAACATACTTTATCTGTCATGAAAATATAAAAATCCACAGCTGAATTTTTAAATGGAATAAACAAGACATCATCTTATTTTCACTTTGTGTTTACATGTGTTGGGTCATTAACTGATTTAAACTGATTTAACAAAAAGTTAAGCTATAATATAATCTTGTAGGGACAGGATTTGAATCATTAACTACTAAGATGTTACCATATTTCCCCAAACATGGCTTACACCTTTCTTTTAGATTATATTGTGTTCATTCTAATACTTTTATATAACCAAGTCAAATGTGTGCTTGAATGAAGAAACATGTTACCTATATAAATACATTTTACAAATAAAAGTAAATATGTCAGCAGAGAAAAACACTTAAAACATAAATTCAGTAGTAGATTTCAAAAATAATGAACTGGATTTCCCTACCCAGTAAAGAAGTAGATTTACCAAAACTGTTAAGACATTTATAAACATCTAGGTAGATTCATGTTTCAGCCATGAAAGGGGAAAGCAACAAAAACATTAGAAGCAGGTAGCCATGAAACTGAAAATTCTGCAAATTCCTTTTCATAATTAATATTTATTGATTCCTCCTAGGTTAAAAGTATTCTGGATATCACTGAGGAAATAACAATGAAGGATATAACAATATCTGGATATGTGCTCAAAGCCCATGGGGACTCTGCTTTAAAAATGTGTCACACTGAGTCTGAAACTATCTATGAATGTCAGCATTCAGTTATCTTATTAAGAAGATCTCTTATTGGTGTAAGTTGAGAGAAACGAACACTCTTTTTTTTTTTTTTTTTTTAAATTTCTGAGAGAGAGACAGCATGAGCAGAGGAGGGTCAGAGAGAGAGGGAGACACAGAATCCGAAGCAGGCTCTAGGCTCTGAGCTGTCAGCACAGAGCCCGACTCGGGGCTCGAACCCACCAACCGTGAGATCATGACCTGAGCTGAAGTCGGACCCTCAACTGACTGAGCCACCCAGGCGCCCCGAGAAACGAACACTCTTAAAGATAGCATTTGTTTCAGGGAAAAACTTCGATAGCTTTGTTGACTATTGTGGGTTTCAAAATTCTAGACTTCCAGAAAATAATATTTCTCAACCAAGAAAAATTAACTGAGTTTATACCATAGCAAAAACCAGAATGTCAATAAATTACTAAAATAGTATAAATAGAGATAACAGAAAGATAAGGGAAAGGTGACTATATTACATACGTAGATTTAGTAAAGCACATTTGTAACAAAACTCTTAAGGCAAAAGATAAAAATGATTTTTTTTTCTTCTGAGCAACATTTCATCTTTGGCTAAAATATCTGAACGTGAAACAAAGTGAGGATTTTCAAATATTTATATACTATACTCAAGTATTTCAGAAGAGATGAAGGTTGATCAATGTCTAAATTATTGCTAAAGTTTGAAGGAATGATCTGTATTTTTTACAAGTCACAACTTTGTTAAAATACTTTATTTAGCGATGAAATAACATATACATGTAGTTCTTATTCTGGGGCATGGTTAGCTCACTTTGAAGGCAGAGCTTTGTTGCACCCTTACCGGTTTCCTTGAGCTATTAGTGAGATCTCTGAACACCGGATGCTTGAGACTCCCATGTTCAGAGTAAGGGAGCTGCTATGTTTGGTTCAGGGCCCTCCAGCAGCTGTTTTCTTCCAAGCATTTCAGTTCACTTTGTACGTGAACAGCTATGTGTGTGGCCAGACAGTTATGTAAATGTCTATGCAGATTTTTAGTACTCTTCTGTTTGCTCTTCTCTCTTCAGACCCTGACACGCAAGTTTTATCCGTCTTCAGATTCCCAAACTCTGGTAGATGTTTCTTCTGCCATTGAGATTAGTGGTCTATGCTAGGGTTCAAATTCTCTGTCCTGTTGTATGAAATAGTATATGAGGTAGGAAACCAGGGTGTATGTACCTCAGCTTATACGGTTTCCTATCAAATGGATCATAGACCTGGAATGTTCATTGTCTCAGGCCTGAAAACATTTGTTTTGTATATGTGTTTAGTGTTATCTTTATTTATGACATAGAGGAAGTCCTAATACCTACTTTCCATCATAGCAGGAACCAGAACTGTCCAAGTTTTTAAATTGTAAAAAAAAAAAAAAATCGCTTAGCATAACTCGGGCTTTCAGGCTTCATGCTTTTATACTTATAATGCTTTAATTCACACTCATCTTTGTCTATACCAAATTATCACTTGTCCTTAGCAAAATCCTCATATCCTTTGCCTCCTCTGATGCTTTTCATGATTACTCCATCTTATTTTATATGTGAATTCTTATATTTATTCTTTGTTGTACAACCTATTTTGCAGTAATACCGTACTGCTTGTTGATATGACTTATACTATCTTATTGAATTAAAATAGATTTTTTGGACTCATCAGTTATGCTTATGGGGTTATGAGCTCTTCTTTTTATGGGAGAGAATTATGCTTTATATTTATCTTTCTTCTTTCTATAGCTACAGAGGCATTATTCATATATTAACCCACTAAAATATTTAGTAATCTGTTTGAAATTTCATAAATTCTTGGACAACTGTATTTTCTGACCATATTTGCAAAAATTGATAAAACTGCATATTTAAAATCAGTGACCATTAGTTTCATAATTATCTAGTGTTTTTATTTCTCCACTATCATTAAGTATCCATTAGAGAATTTTTTTGAATTATAAAATGTTACCAATGAACATTTCTTACACCAAATATCCGTATTTTTTAAGATCTAGAAATAGAAAATAAAGGAGGTTGAATCTCGTCAAAGATCACACAGCTACTTATTGTCAGAGCCATGGTTAGAACACTGATTTTCCAACTTGTAATTGAATACTTTTTGTACTAAACATCTATGGGACCTTCATAAATGATTTATGAAGAAATAGAATATTTTTAAAACCTAGTTCAAAGAAGGCACATAAATCACTGCACTTCAAATATTTGTAGATTTAAAGCAGAAAATCATTCACTGAATTTTTTTGGAAATGATTATATAACAATTTATTAAACAGCCTCAACTTTGGGTTAGATACAAAACAAGAATAAAAATTTTTTTTTTTTTTTCCCACTCACGCTCACCCTGCTACAAGTATTTTTGCTTCCTTGGAACATATCTGACCAATATTTTAGGAAAATATGATTTTAGATGTCCTGGTTATTACAGAAAAACTATTAATTCTACTTATAAACTCAAATCAAAATTAAATTTAGATATGATACCCTTCCCAAAACAGAGAATTGGTATGAGTAGGGAGTGTGGTCTTTTATTTTAGTCTCTCTCTCAGTTTCTTAGCTTTGAGAGGAGGGTACATTGTCTGCATTTGGCACATACATACGTATCTTTCTTTCTCATCTTCTAGGTCATTTGGGTTCATACAAGGATAGGGAGAAAAGAGGCCAGTGCCTCTTGGTTACATTAAACTTTTTCTGTTCTTTCTCTTCCCTTTGTGCAGAAGATAAGAAACGCTAACTCTTTTGAGAGGAGTGGATGAATGATTTTGGAATTTCCTACTGAAGTGTTCAACATCATGTTTCCTTGATATGGTCATTCTGGCTGATTTCATCTCTCCATCTACCACATCTTCCACCATCATTTCACTAAATCTCTTCCTATCCTCTTGAATGGCTTTATATCAGAAAGGTACAAAATGGGTATAACTTTAGGAAAATTCTGAGGACTCAATAAAGTAATTGAGCTAGAATACCCACCACATAGAGATCTGTTTCTATAAATTTTCTTCAAAGTTAAAAATCAGGGTTTTAAGTAATAGTCAAAACTAAACAAAATGTTACAGTAATCTAAAAATACAAATTTCTTGAAAATTAAAAACCACAAATAAAAGCTATCCACAAGATGAGATCTGTGTACTTTTAGTCTTTTTAATTAAAATTTAACTTGAAATAAGACATTCTCTTTAAAACTCATGCTCAGTAGGGGCACCTGGGTCACTTGGTTAAGCGGTCGACTTCGGCTCAGGTCATGATCTCACAGTTCGTGGGTTCGAGCCCCGAGTCAGGCTCAGAGCCTGGAGCCTGCTTCGGATTCTTTGTCTCCCTCTCTATCTGACCCTCCCCTGCTCATGCTGTTTCTCTCTCTCTCTCTCAGAAATAAATAAATTATTTAAAAAACATTAAAAAATAAAAAACAAAAAACAAAACTCATGCTCACTCATTACAAAATATGATTGTCATAACTTATGTGTCCATAGTGACCACTTATCTTTCATATTTCCTGAAAGATTTCATGGGAACAATATGAAGCTGAATATTTGTGTAAATATAGTCTTCAAAGACTTTGTCTCTTTTGTCTTCACTTATCATACGCGTGGAAAAACCAGGACTATTCCTGACTCCTTGGAATATATTTATTTTTCTTTATTTTTTCTTTTGTAACTGCATTATTACTGCTTAATAATTAGTGACTGAGTCATATATTTTTTTCCTCTCCATAATGCCTGCTATACTGTGAAACCATTGTGGGTTCTTATTAAATAATTTATTTATTTGAAAATGATACTCTAGCAATAGAAATCCTCTTGTGATTTGACACTATTTTGTGATTATAAGGAGAACTTTACATACTATATTACAGCAAATGGATATTGGAGATACCTGAAATGAAATAGTTTGTTTCTTAAGAAACAATTTTCTACATCAGAAGGTCTATGTAAAGATCTCTTGAGTTGCTCACATCAGATTTATTTTATACTTTGAATATCTTTAAAAAACTGTGTGGGCTTTAGTTATCTCTATACTCTGGTAATTTATGTCTCTCTCTCTCTCTCTCTCTCTCTCTCTCTCTATCTCTCACTTATCAGTCATATTCACTGTTCATCTATATAGCCAATGCAGATCTTTTCCTTGCGTATTATTCTTTAATTCTGCCACAGTCAGGATTCCCACCAGAGAATGGCAAACCGAATTTTGCATTTGGCTGAGCAGGAAATAAGCTGAGATCTTGGGAATCAACAAGACGTTTTGAGAAACCCTAAAGAGTGAAGTATTACATCTATTTTAACAGTAAGGAAATACCATGGATCTATTCCTTGTTTTATTCCAGCAGAGTCACAGACTTTGGAAATTTATATAGCTTCTGTATTTTTAAAAAAATTTTTATAGTTTATTTATTTTTGAGACAGAGACAGAGAGTGGGAGAGGCAGAGAGAGAGAGATACACAGAATCTGAAACAGGCTCCAGGCTCTGAACTGCGAGCACAGACCTGATGAGGGGCTCAAACCCACAAACCGCGGGATCATGACCTGAGCTGAAGTCAGACGCTTAACCGACTGAGCCACCTAGACGTGCCCCTATAGCTTCTGTATTAAGTGAAAAACAACATTGCTCTTGAAATGAGGAGATGATATACTTCTTTCTTTTATACCATGGACTATCTTCAATGATGTGAATAAGCTGGCTTTCACTGATTTTTTTTCTTTTGAACATTGAAGTTATTTCCCTCTTGAAGGATAATCTCTTAAGAAATATTTTAAACTGTATTTGCTAGGGAAAATGTATTTTATTATTGTTATTAAGGAAAAAAATGTACCCTTACTGATAAAAACCTCGCCTTATCCAAAGATATTTAATATGCAAAAATATTCAAAAGCCTGCTAGCAGTACAGATTACCATAAATTAGTAGATTTGAAAGAAGAAATACATTGATTTGATGCTTGCAAAAAGGCAATAGATTTGTAGGAACTGAACAATTTGATATTTATGCTTCTATGGTTTCTGCTCCTTGCAATTCTAAACATATTCAGCTATTATCACATAGCAATACATACTCATCTTTTCTATTATTATAATGTTTGGCATCTCAATAATGTTAAATGTTATAGACATATTTTCCTGATCTTATGTTAATAACAAAACAACCACCAATACAAATATGATAGAATATTTTAATTTGCATATACTGCATGATGAATCACAAGCCAAAATTGTGTTTTTTCTTATTACCTAAGAATTATAAGTCATGACTCGCTAAAATAAGGGATAGATTGAGAGAGTATGAGCAGAAAATGTGGAAAGCAGAATTATGATTCTTTTTTGTAGGTTACAATAGAAATACAAAGTCGAAAAGCCCTGGACAAAGGATAATGAAACGATGTTCTGTTAATAACCAGTTCTGTGATATTTAAAAAGTAAATCATATTTCCTAAAGCTCAGTTTATTCAACTGTTAAAATGATAGCTTAAGGTTGAAAGAAATGAACATGGATGCCATTTCTAGAGATAAAATGTAATATGTAATAATTGCATGAAGTATAGGCAGTGCAACCACAGTCAACCCTTAACCTTCATTCTGCTTCATTTTCTCATTTTCTTTTTTTTTTTAATTTTTTAATGTTTTATTTATTTCTGAGAGAGAGACAGAGAGACAGCGTGAGCAGGGGAGGGTCAGAGAGAGAGGGAGACACAGAATCTGAAGCAGGCTCCAGGCTCTGAGCTAGCTGTCAGCACAGAGCCCGACACGGGGCTTGAACCCACGAACCGTGAGATCATGACCTGAGCTGAAGTCGGACACTTAACCGACTGAGCCACCCAAGTGCCCCCATTTTCTCCTTTTCCATCCATATATGCTTATAGTCTCATCTACTATTATTACCCGACATATATAAATGAAAACTTTTTCATAATCCTCAGACAGGAACAATAAGATCTCATTTTTTTTCACCTTAAAAATATTTATTGAGCAGAATTTTGCTGATTTTTCCAATGGTAGTTTAAGCTGTAAAAATTTATTGAAAATTTTCATGTCAATATAAATATTGATATTAAGGTGAAAACAAGTTAAAACAAAAAGATATTTATTTTGTCATGGGTCAGGTTATTTTTTGAGTCTCCTTTGCTTCATTTGAGAAATTGGTTTTATGGAAACAGACTATGTTTCTAGTATTATTTAGAAAATTAAACAGTGAACGTTTTATAACAAAACCTTTGCATACAAGAGTGACATCTTGAAGTAGCCAACACTATCTAATGGGAGTGTTATTTGACCATCACAGAAGATTATGAGAGATGAATGAGAACAACAATTATTAGCCATTGAAGCCAATGAGAAATACAGAGGAATCAGAATATGATTTTTTAGCATACTATTTATATAAAGAAAATACAAAAAAATATGATTGCTACATTTCTCTAAGTTACTTTGTTTACCAGGAACCAAAAGTCGTTCAGATGAGCTTAAGACAAATAAAAAATATGTGGAACTGTTACAGAAGCATCACAGAGA